>NW_027187353.1:54405-286395 GCF_028583685.1 Petaurus breviceps papuanus
TCTATCTATCTATCTATCTATCTATCTATCTATCTATCTATCTATCTATCTATCTATCATCTATCTATCTATCTAGCTAGCTATCAGCTAGGTGGTGCAGTGGTGGACTCGGAGTCAGGAAGATGAGTCTTCCTGACTTCAAATCTGGCTGCAGACACTTCTTAGTTGTGGGACCCTGGGCAAGTCACTTAACCCTGTTTGCCTCAGTTTCCTCATCTGTAAAATGAGAAGGAAATGGCAAACCACTCCAGTAGCTTTGCCAGGAAAACCCCAAATGAAGTCATGGAGAATCAAATACAACCGAAACAATTCAACAACAAATATCTATCTCTCTATCTAATCAACCTGTATAACACTGCAAGAATAGTTTCTAAACACTATTCTTTAAGACAATAACTACGCAGAAAACCCACATCAATACCTGTCAAAACACCTTCAGTTGCTTGCTATTAGTTCAGCAGTCTAACCTCTTTTTCCCTAGCCTGTAGGGCTTCCATAATCTGGGGCCAACCTGTCTTTCTGACAACATCTCCTACAATGTTCAAATTAACCCTTTATTTCAAAGAGGGTGATCTATTCACTGACTCGAGATCATGGCTTACTCATTCCCACCTCTGAACTTTTGCTCATGTTTTTTCTTTTCCAGACAATCTTTACTCTACATAACCAAACCATATACATTCTTTGAGGCTTAGTTCAGGTTCTCCACAGAGGCTTCTTTGTCCAAGATGACTCCTATGAGTCCCTTCTGATCCATTCCTAAAGCACCTATTGTCTGAACCATGCATTTGGCACTGATTATTTACTTTTTCCCACGTGTATGTCTTGTCTCCCCAACTAGATTGTAAGTCTCTTGGTAGGGATGGTGTTGTGTACTTCTTTGTATTTCTCATAGACCTTTTTGCAAGTTATTGTGCACTCTAAGTTTGTGTTGACTGAATTAATTTCCCTATAGAAATAGACTGAGCCTGCACAGGACTAAAGGCTGTTTTGCATTTTTCTTTGTTTTGTGAATTGTCTTTGCCAAATAATTCATCACCAAATAGCTTGGTTATCTAGTCTCTCGCAGGTACTGTACCTGAATATTCTTCATTATGGTAAAACCTTTTGCTTCGTGCATAGCCTTGGAGGGCTCAAGGTCACCTCCGTGCCATGATGAGGCATCAGAGTAGGATTTTGCAGGGCTGAATAAATGATGAATGAATGAACTTACTACCCTTAATCTGATCCTCTTCTTTACCTTCTATATCATTCACTATGTTCTAAAATTAAAAATTCAATTTAATTCAACAAATATTTGTTAAAGTGCATCCTGTATAGAAGGTATTATGCTGGGAACTGGAAATACCAGGATGAAAGTCAACAAAGTCCTTAACACAAAGAGGTTTATGAACTAGTAGAAGCGTGAAATATGGACAGAAATAACTATAATACAAATTAACTTCATAGGAGAGGTGAAACCTTCTACTTGGGTGGGCTCAGAGGAAACATCATGGGAAAGGCAGCATCTAAGCTGTGCCTTGCAGGAGCAGAAAGATTTTCATATTTAGAGATAAAATAGGAGACAGAGGATTAGGGGAATTTCATTCTGTATTGGACACAAAAGAATGCAGGGTTTCTTATCTGAAAGACTTGGAGAATGATGGTGCCATTCACCAGAATTAGGGCACTTAGAAGGAGGGACAGGGTTTTGAGGGAATATAATTAGTTCAGTCTTGGATGTGTTGAGTTTGAGGTTTTGGTGAGACATTTTGGTGGATATGCCCAGGAGATGTTTGGAAATATAGGATTCTAAGAGAGAGCAGTGGAGATTACAATTTTGAGAAGTAACTGAAAGTCTAGCAGTAGTTGGGTTTGATATTCTCATGAAAATATCACCAGCTATTTCATGGGTGAAGTGCTTTAGGCTCAGTTTAGTGAAATGTAAGCTCCCTGAGGACTCTGAAGCCTGCTTTCTGTTCACTTTGCTGCCTCTTACATATGTATCTGGTACATAGATGGTGCTTAATAAATGCTCATTATATTGAATTAAATTCTCTATTATGGGCCTATTTTGTCTGTGACTTAAAGCATTCAATCTATAACCATCTCCCAAACTTTAGGTCTTTGAATCATCCCCACATGTCTTCCCCCACCTTAGGAACCTACATCAACCACAGTGCCACAGGTCTTGAGGGAGAAGTAGATATTGATGTGGGTGCCATTGGATACTCCTCGGCAAGATGTATTGGTCAGGAAGACCTCCAGACCCCCAACCAAGTCCTTGGGGATATTCACTTCAATAGCATTCGACTGGCATCTCATAGGGACTGAAAGAAAGGTGACAATTGTCAGGCACAACCAGAAAACTTAAGCAAGGGCTAGGGGCAAGGAAGATACTGAGAAGAAAGAATTTTGTCTTGGGGGCACTCGAGTTGTCTAAGTTTATACTTATGTGAGTTAGTGTTTTCCAACATCTTTCAAAGACCTTGAAGTCAGTGAATATATAACCTTAGAGTTCTTCCTTCTGGGATATATTTCTTAAATATTCTGTTATTGTTTAAGGGAAAACATTTATTTCCAGAATTTAAAAATATTCTACCCTCAGATCTCTTCCAAAGATATGACAACACATATGACCTGAACTCTTAGAGGATTAATATTTATCCCATAAAGTCAATTTACTGGCAGTACATGAAAAGTACTCTTCTGTGTAGGCTTAAACCTCCTCAGGAAACTCCTGTGACCATGTTAATTCTTGCCCCATAAAACAGACACTGTTGGTATGGTTTGGGAAAGTTTTGGATTGTCATTGTTTCACTTAGTAAACCACAAACTATTGATAAACTTAATTTTCATTTAATACA
The DNA here is from genome assembly GCF_028583685.1 of Petaurus breviceps papuanus. Classification (NCBI taxonomy): domain Eukaryota; kingdom Metazoa; phylum Chordata; class Mammalia; order Diprotodontia; family Petauridae; genus Petaurus; species Petaurus breviceps. The sequence continues at coordinate 57,252 of NW_027187353.1, forward strand.
AAAAGATTGCTTTGCCTGTAAGATACAGTGATTTTTTTCTCTTCTTCCAACTTAGATAGTTCCCAAAGTTCCTCTCTTTAATGAGGGTCAAGACACAGCCCAATATATGATAAAAAAAATTATAATAATCAATATGGAGAAATCACATTCTGGGCCCTGAGAAGCTCATGCTCTGAGGGGGTAGTCCCTGGAGGAAGAAACAGCAAATGCTGTTGTACCTATATGGAGAATCATTTATCCATGTGATTTCTTCTCATTTATTTGTTAGGAAAATAAATGTTGGTTGGGTATTTATGGAATTGTCTGTTTATGGTCAGGTAATAACATAGTCTAGTAAATTGGGCCATGTAATCACACCATAATCTGGGGGGGGAGTGTTTAAGTGGGAGTCAGGAGACTTAGGTTTCTTTGCTAGGTGATCATAGGGTCAATAATTTTGTACTAGAAGGGACTGGAGATCATCTAACCCAGTCTCATCTTAGAATGTTAAAGAGTTATAAATCTTCTGGAAAGTTTCTTCCAAAACTTCTTACCCTCCTGAAAAATTCTGGAGTACTGATTCAGGAATATGCTATGCTCAGGAAGCCTTGTATTGAAGAGTGGCAGGGGTTCAGAGACCTGGAGGGCAGCAAGTGCCAGAGAGGAGAAGGATATTAAGTAAGTTTCAATAGAGGCTGGGTCGTAGCCCAAGTCCTACCTTGGCAAGTGTGATTGTCCTCAGATAGCACCAACCCGCGAGGGCATTCACATTGATAAGTTATTCCATATGCACGGCAGGAATGACTGCAGCCGCCATTTTTGTTTTGACAACCCTCAATGTCTGCAACAGAAATAGAAAAGCCAAGTGGGCAAGTTATATCAGCCTAGGAACTTCCTGGCCTGGGAAGGCAATGCTGCAATAAAACTCTTGCAAGATCGGGGCTCTGGACTTGTGATTTCTTCAGTTTAGAGAACTTATAATATGTAAGCTCCCTTCACTAATTCAAAACAATTATCGTAAGATCTTGGATTCAGAGATGGAAAGGACCTGAGAGGTCATCTAGTGATATAATAATGATAATGTTAACATTTACATAATGCTTTATGGTTTGCAAATATGTATATTATTTGATCCTTACAACAACCCTGGGAGGTAGGTGCTATGATTTTCCCTATTTTGAAAATAAGGAAAATGAGGCTAAGAGGTTAAGTGACTTGCCTATGGTCATACTACTATCATGTGTCAAAGATAGGATTAGAAAGGATTAGAACTCAGGACTTCAATATCAGCTCTTTACTCATGCAGTCATTCCTATTTAGGCTACTTATTGACAAGTACTATGTGTAATTAGAGATGAGGTAAGAAACCCAAATGGAGAAAGATTACTTGTTGGAATTTGATCAGGGAAGTGCACATTTCTGATAATGCCCCTGGATCTCAATTTTTTCCCCCAGTAAAATGGAATTTTCCTGACTAGCTGCAATTTTACTGAATAAATGGGGTAGTGAAGCCAAGCTTGTAGAAAACAGAAGAGACCAATTTCAATTGATGAAATATTCTCTTCATCCTGTTTGAAAGCTTGCAGAGCAGTATCAAATATGAAAGAATCTGTTATTCTTACTGTCAGGATGTGCATTCAACTAGACAAGATCTTGGCTACTGTTGTGAATTGGGTTCATTGTCCATTGGTCCATTACCTGCTGCTTTTGGGATCTCAGAACCCAAATGTATTCAGGTTAAGGCTTTCTGTAATAGCAACCCAATATGAACATGAAACCAGAATGGCATAAAATAAAAACATTAAGAAATTTTGCCCAAAAGAGCTTTTTTACCCACATTTCCTTTATGGGGAAGATTCAAGACCATTACATTTTTCAAGTTCCCAAGTAAAAATGTTCTTCCTAAGAAAAATGTTATAGCTAACATAATTTCAGTTTGTCACCTTCAGAACACAAACCTTGCTGTTATTAAACTTCCAGAGGAACAGTAAAAATTCTTAGATGCAAGAAAGAAGGAGCTGGGAGACTAAAAAACACTGATTCAAAGAATGTACTAATTTATCTAATTTTGGAAAGCATCATCAAAGCGACTGCTTTAAAACTACTCTCTCATGACTCTGTGATATTACAGATAGGCACCATATGTCTTCTGAAGATGAAAGGAAGACCAATAATTTAAAATATTGATGAACGCATAGCATTTGAGTGCCATTATAGAAACAGAGCCATTAGCAGGTATGCTTGCACATTGGACAAATTCACTTGTAGATGAAGTTGGGGATGGGGGATACTTGAGAAAGGGCTCATCTCATACATAGGCGAAATTGAAGGGGAAGGCAGGTCCAGGGAGAGGAATGTCACAGGTATAGGACCCTATAGGGTCCTTCTTGAGGAAGTTCTGTTGCACAGGGTGGGCAGAACCACCAGGTAGGGCCCTGATTTTTGGAATAGTACAAGAGGAAGCTTGTCTTCTTCCCATGGAGGAAGTATGGCCCCCCTGGATGTTGGTACTCTGGAGCAAAGCCCTGATCACTCCTAAGTGAAATCCACTCTGGTGATGTCAGATATCCAGGTGAACACAGATAGTAAATATCTATGAAAGATTGATCTCAGGTCTTTGTGAGTCCAAGCTCAGAACCCAAAAACCAGTCTCATTGGGAGTACTTTCTTGTCTCAGCATCTAGAAAGGGTCCTTCCTTAATGGGGGTGCCATCAGTTCTCAAAGGGACAAAAGCTGCCTCCTGATTGTGATTTCAATTGTTTCTTATACAATGATTACATACAATATTGTTTCTCTTGAAATTAATAAATTAACTTTTTAATTAATTTAATTAAATTATTTTAAATTAATTTTTGTGAAACTTAAGAGTGGACAAACTCAAGGCAATCCTATTTATGAAGCTATAAATTTAACAGATAAAGGCAATCCTTTGGCCTTTGAAACGTATATTTTCAATGGGGGGAAATGTATATTTGATTGTATATGAGGCAATGTGGTATATTGGATAAAGAGCTGTCCTTGGACTTAGGGAGACCCAAGTTCAATTCTAGCCTCCAGCATGTACTGGATATATAACCACAGTCTCTCTTAACTTAAGACTGCCCAAGACTATGAATTCTCAATTTGTCTTTGTGGAAGGTGTATTGGGAATTCCCTACATAGATGAAATCACAAGTTCAAATAAGTAATAATGATTAATTGGGCATCTTCAAGTAGGAAAAAATCAACATTAAAAGTCAACATTAAAATTTCCTTTCCTTATTCCTTTTATTAGCTTTTTCTCTGGTCATCTGCCATGCCTGTAATGCTTTCTCTCCTCTTTTCTAACTACTGACCTTACTGGATTTCCTTTATGATCCCACTAAAATCCCATTCATTTTCTATCACCAGCTTTCTTCAACCCCTCTTAATTGTAGTGCCTTCCTTCTGTTAATTATTTTCTATTTATCCTGTATGTAGTTTGCTTTGTATGTATTTGTATTTTGTCTCCCTTGTTAGATTGTAAGCTCCTTGAGGATAGGATCTGTCTTTTGCCTCTTTTTCACATCCCCAGAGCTTAGCATAGTGATTGGCACGTAGTAGGGATTTAACAGATGTTGATTGAGTGAGTGAATGGTCCTGGATAAGTCATTTCACTTCTTCAAGTATTTGAAGTGCTGTTTGTGGAAGAGGGACCAGATGCATTCTGCTTGGCCCTAAAGACCAGGCCAGAGCTAGGGAAAAATTGCAAAGAAGAAATTTAAGGTTGGATATCAGAAAAAAATTCCTAACAACTAGAGCTCTCCCTGAGTAGAAAAAGCTGTCTCAGAAGCTAATGGGTTCCCTTTTCTTGGAGGTCTTCAGGCACAGTCTGGATAACAATTTGTTGGCATATTTTAAGGGAAATTATAGGCTAAAGTTCCAGGGGGTGGGGATCTTGCGGCCTTGAGGCCACATGTGGTCCTCTAGGCCCTTCACAGAAGGTAAAATTTGGTTTCAGTTAAAGGGTCTCACTTGAGGACCTAGAGGGCCCCAGGTTCCCCATCCCTGCATTAAACTAAATGGCAGCCAGGGTCTCTTCCAGCTCTAAAATTCTGTGATTCAGTGGGCCTCCATTTCCTCATGTAAAATGAGAAAGTTGGAATGGATGAATTCTCAAGTCTTTTTTCTTTAGAAAAATACTAAGAGCCAGTTTTAATACTCAGCCAATTCTAATTCCAAGTACTCTCACCTTTGGGGAAATTAAGGTGGCCTAAGGGATTAATAGATTCTGTTGATTAGGGATGTCTTGCTTCAGGTTAGAGCCCTGTGGTTTCACCTAACCTCATGATTCTATGTCTCCAGTAATTTAGATAGAGGAAAAGTTTTTCAGAAAATAAGTCCCGAAGTAGAACTTGTCCAAAGTTTTCCTTTTCAATCCATGGATTTATGGATGACAAGGATGAGAGAAGTCTGACGAACAGACTACATGTTCAGCCAATGAACTGGTCCCGAGTAATTAGGAATGCTCCTTAGGAGCCTCCTTCGGAATTAATTATCTCCCGCAGAGCTCAAATATGCAAAGATTATTGCAGAAAATAAAGAAGATTAAGGAAGAATCCAGGCCATTACACTTATTTCAATAAAATCCCAAATAAATTTAGCCTTGTTCTTGGAGGCACTGTCTGCATATGCAGCACATAATGACTACTGCAGTACTTAACACATCCTTTATCTAAGACTTTCAAATACTCTATTGGTGCAAGTCATGCTTGGGTCTTTCTGTGCTTTGTAACATTTAATCCAACTAGACCCAAATGAGCTTGTGGAAAAACACAACTTTCATTTCCATAGCCTTTGGAGGTTTGCAAGACTCTTTCCTTATAGCAGCTCTACATGACTGTGATTCTTATTCCTAATTTACAAATGAGGAAATGGAGACCCAGAAAGGTAAAGACAGCAGCTAGGTGGTGCAGGATAGAGTGTCAGACCTGGAGTCAGGAATCCAAATCTACCCTCAGACACTTACTAGCTCGGTGACCCTGGGCAAGTCACTTAACCCTGTTTGCCTCAGTTTCCTCATTTGTAGGAGAAGGAAATGGCCAACCACTCCAGTATCCTTGCCAAGAAGGCCCCAAGTGGGGTCAGGAAGAGTCAGACTGAAAATGACTGAACAACAAACTGCCTGTAGCAGGAAAGGCAGCCTGAAGGGGAGGATCCATTAGAATATCATGTAGGAATGTCTTTTTTATTTCACCTATTCCATAACTACTGCAAAACATCGTTTTGATTTGTGGCTTCATTATTGCTTGGTTATATAAAATGTATATACCACTTCTATTTTGTTTTGTAGGGGGGAAGGCAGGGAAATTGGGGTTAAGTGACTTGCACAAGGTCACACAACTACTAAGTGTTAAGTGTCTGAGGCCGGATTTGAACTCAGGTCCTCCTGACTCCAGGGTCAGTGCTCTATTCATGGTGCCACTTAGCTGCCCCACTATTTCTTAAATTTCTTAAAAAGAAGAATTTATTATTTGTCTTCCCTATGTCTTAAGACACTTTCAGAGGGTATAAAATCAACTACCCTCTTCATAATAATAACTGACTTTGCATAGAGCTTTAAAATTTTAAAGTGTGTTAAATATATTTTCATTTAACCTTCATAACAACATTCTGAGATAGGTGCTATGGGCATTATCATCCCCTTCTAAACAGAGATAAGGCAAAGAGAGGAGTAGTGATTTGCTGATGGTGACCCAGCTAGTAAGTATCAGAAGTGAGATTTGAACTCAGATCTTCCTAATGCCAGGTGTAACACTCCACCCAACCCATTAAATGGACAGTAAATCAAAGTTATACTCTGGTATAAGAGAATCATTCCTCTCCAGAGGAATGGAGAAGTCAATGTCATTATGTCACATTATGAATTCCTACCCCTGATCCCGGTCCTCAGTTTGAATTCCTTCTCCCCCATTCTCACCTTCACAGGTTTTGCCATCACTTCCCAGCACACGTCCAACCCCACATTCACAGCGGTAAGAATTCTTCAGATTTACACAGATCTCACTGCAGCCACCATTGTTTTTTTCACATTCATTTTCATCTGTAGAGTAGAAATTATGCAAACAATACATGACTAAGCAGTAATTGATGAGAGGAGAAGGGGGTTTCTTGTAACAAGCAAGATAGTTTCCATCACAGGGAAACTCAAATCCCTTGGAAGAACACCTCCATTCTTCCAGATAAAACCAGCATGCTTTCTATTGCTCTGTATAATACACAGTGGTCCAAGGTGCCTTCCACCCACCTGTAGACACATACCAATCCTGTAACCAGCACAACTTCTCTCTGCTAAAATATAGAAGACTAATTAACTAGACTACTGGCCAATTCTTTCTAGTCAGATGCAGTGCAAAACTGTGGGACATGCAGGTACTTTTGGAGGTCAGGATATGCTAACAATATTGTAATATAAGTGTACTTCATTTATTCAAAACACGGATTCCTTACTATTATTGGTATAATAATGTCATAAGAAATGATAAGCAGGACGCTCTCAGAAAAACCTGGAAAGACTTTGATGAGCTGATGCAAAGTGAAATGTCCTGTGTACAAAGCAGCAGCAATATTGTAAGGTGATCAGCTGTGAATGACTTAGCCATTCTCAGCAAGACAATGATCCAAGACAACTCTGAAGGACTTAGGATGAAAAATACTCTCCCATCCCCAGAGAAATAACTGATGGTGTCTGAATACTGATTGAAGCATACTTTATTTGCTTTCTTTATTTTTCTTGAGGGTTTTTTTATTTAAGTTTTCTTTTACAACATGACTGTTGTGGAAATGTTTTGCATGACTACACATGTATGACCCATATTGAATTGCTTGCCTTCTCAATGAGGGGGGGGGAGGGTTGGGGAGGAAGGAAAGGAGAGAATTTGGAACTCAGAATTTTTAAAATGAATGTTAAAAATTGTTTTTACATGTAACTGAGGAAAAAAGAAACGAGAGAAAAAAGAATATAGCAGACCTTAAAACAAACATGCACCCCTGAAAAGCTGTCTCTCTCCAAGTCCGTTTTCTTCACTGTCATTCCTTCGGGCTATCAGCCTGTGTTTCTTCTACCCTTCACTGCTGCCCTTTCAGAAAGAATAGTCTGCACTTCTTCCCTCTACTTCCATTTCCTCATCACTCACTCATATCAGCTCCTTGCAATATGGCTTCTGACCCCAGCTCTCCTGAAATTGCCCTAATTTCCAAAGCTAATGGCTTGTTTTGTCTCCATTTTCCTTCATCTTTCTGCACCATTGGATGCTGTCCACTGTCCCCTCCTTAATATTCTTCTTCTTTAGTATCTGTGACTCTGCTCTCCCCATCCTTTTCCTGTTGCTATAACTGTTCCTTCTTGGCTGGTTTCCTTTCCACCTTCTGTGCTGCAAGGTTCTGTTCTCGAGCCTCTTCTTTCTCTGAGCTCTCCCCTTCATTTCATCTACTCCACTGACTTCAGTCATCACCTCAATGCAGAAACCCCAAAGCTACCACCTAGCCCCCGATCCCTTTCCTTTATGTCTAACTATCTGCTGCATCCCTTCACCTGGTCTTCCTTTTGGGTTTTCAAACTCAACACATGCAAAACTGACTCACCTTTGCCTTCCCAAATCTGCCCTTCTTCCAAAAGTCCCTGTTTCTATTGATGAACTACCAGGCACCCAAGCTCAAAACCTTGGAATCACAGACTACACCCACTCTCTCACCCTCTCTTCAATAAGTTGCTGAGTCCTGTTGATCCTACCTCCATGACATCTTTCATGTCTGTTCTTTTCTCTCCTCTTATGTAGCCACCACCTAGTTCATCAATTACCTCATTCTGGACTCTTATAATAGCTTCCTAACTGGGCTTTCTGCTTCCTTTCTCCTTGACTCCAGTTTTATCCAAGCTGCCAAAATTAGCTTCTTTTTTTGTTTGTTTTTGCTTTTTGGAGGGCAATTGGGGTTGTGACTTTCCCAAAGTCACCAAAATTCTTTTTTTTTCTTTTTTTTTTTTTAAAGCAATTGGGGTTAAGTAACTTGCCCAAGGCTACACAACCAGGTTTTTTGTGTGGGTGTTAAGTATCTGAGGCTGGAACTGATCCCAGGGTCTCCCAACTCCGGGGTGCTCTTACTGCACCACCTGGCTGCCCCCCAAAATTATTTTCTTGAAGCACAGTCTCAATCATGTCACTGTCCTGCTCCAGAATTGGTGATGGATCTCTCTTGCCTGTTGGAAAAAATTAAAGCAAAACCTGGCCTGGGTTTTAACTTCATAATCAGGCCCCAAAGTGTGTGGCTTTAGCCTTCTTTCACCTTCTGATAATTCCCTGTTTGTGGCCTGAGTGTTGGGCCTCTAGCTGTTCCTTGATCCTGCCTCTGTCCAGTCTCCAAGCACTCCAAGTAGGCCTTCCCTAACATAAGAATGTACTCCCTTCTCCTCTCTAATTATTGCAATCCATGCCCGCCTTCAGGGCTCAGCCCATGTGTCACTGCATCCGGGAAAAACCTCTGATTGTCCAGCAGAAAGTTACTTCTCCTCCCTCATGTTTTTCTGGTGCACTTTGTCTGAATTTCTCGCTGATGCAATCACAGATCCTTAGTGTCAACAGATTGAAGAATAAACCCACAAACAGCTCAGAAGAAACCAAGAGTCCTTCTGGGCACGCCCTTATTAAGGCATGTGTGGTGCTTCACAAAAAGCTAGTGTTGGGAATGAGGACAGAAGGGTTTTCTTTCCAGTTTTCTTTCCTTTTTCTCACATTCACAGATAAAACTGAAATTGGCCTTTTTGTTCCCCATATGTGACATTCTTTCTCCTGTTTTTATGTCTTTGCACAGATGGTCCGTGTCTGCACTGCCCTTACTTCTCATTTCTGCCTCTTAGGATCCCTAGATTATTTCAAGGATTAGCCCAGGCTCCCTGCTTCTCTCCTCCTTTCTCACCATGGCCCTGTGGCTGTTCTCTCCCTCCTAAAATTACCTGGTGCATAATTTAGACTTACTTATTCATACATATGTCGTAACTTCCACAGAAAGTAACCTCTTTGTGGACAGTGACTTTCATTTTCATCTTTTTTACCTCTGGAGTACATGGCACAATGTCTTGGATGTAGCAGGTACTCCACAAATGAATTGATTTGAACTTACAAATTAAAACATCTTCCCCTTTGCACTCTCTGTCGCCTAATTATCTCTCCCATCTTTGGCAGTGTTTTTTGGTGGTGCCATCAGGTACCTTTATTATCCCTAGTTTAATCTATTTCCCTTTGAATTAAACAAATATCAGAGGAAAGGAAAAGGTTTGCAAGGATCTTCAGCCTGCTGATTTCTCTAAGACACAGAGAGTGGAAGAAGTAATTTAAGCAGCCCTGGATTCTTTTCAAATTGCCCATTATCCCTCTCTTTCTGCTGCCCAAGAAAGATAAAAATACCCTTGTGCCACTTTAAGAGAGAATTTCTTTAGGTAGTGCTAGACTCCCTGTTCATCTAATCACAGTATAAACTGAGCCCTGCTTCAATTTTACCCTTGATCTGGCAGGACAAAAGGATGGAGCATGTTCTGCCCAGAGAACTGCAGAGGCACACCTTCTGCAGGTTCCTTTTACCCTTTCAGTCTTACTGGCCTATCTGTTGTCACATGCTTCCTGTGACTTCAGTTATCATTTCCATCCAAATGACTCCAAAGTTCTATACATAGCTTCCATCTGTCCCCCACTGTCTATCCCATATATCCAACTGCCTGCTGGACCCTTTTACCTGCTTGGTCAATTCCCCACCTCACTGGTGCTTTCTTACCCAGGCAGGTTTGTTGGTCTGGGCCCAGGCTGGTCCCCTCAGAACAGGTGCATTCAGGGTTAGAGCAAGTGCCATGGCAATCCACCACATCACAGATGTCATAGAAATCTGCAGTAAGGCCAGAGACATGATGATGATTAGGGAAAAGGGCCTAGGGACTCTCACTGGTGTCTAACATCACCACTTGGGGGATGTTATTCAAAGGGCTGCCATGATGGTTTCAGGGCTTCCTGAAGCCAGTGGAATTAGGTAGATGATCATGATTTTCTCGACTTTCCTCTGAGGGTACTATGGAGAAGCACTGACATTTCTGTCTTGTAGATACAGTCTCTAACTGAATAGAATATTTATTCCTCTGACATTTTGTCAGACCAAGGTGACAGAAAAAAAAAATAATGATTATGAGAATGACTTGAAGGCATGATTCCAATTACTACCCCTTCATCCTTCAGGAATGTCTCACAGACTCTTGGCCCAGCAGGCTTAATTTTCTTGTTAGAAATACCAAATAGAAAGGATCTATATTACATGATCCCCAGGCAAACCCTTTACTAAAGATTCTGGCTCCCAGCATAAATTCAGTTGAAGGGTGGTGGTGTGGGAACAATTCAACCCTGTGGGGTACAGTCAGATTCGGGGGAAGGGGCGGCCTGTTCTTGTGAAGGTAGAGGAGAGGAGTGCGTCACCTTGGGTAGTGTCCCAGGGGTCAGTTTGTGGTAGCAGCAGGCCACAGGATCGTGACCAAGAGGGAGTAAATGTGCCTTGTGATACCGACTATCTTCTGCACCCTGGGCCAGCACCCCACTCACCCCACCCCAGTTGTGGCTTTGTCTCCAGGAGCCCTTAGATGCTACACATCTCATAGCACCTTTCTCTTTAACGCTTCTCTGATAGCAAAAAACAAAGGGAAGTTACTTACGGCCACAGTAGGCATGAAAACAGACACTGGGCTTAGTCAGACGGTAGACATAGTAGCCTCCAGGGCAGGCTTTGACCTCCACGGTGTTGTTCCAGAGGCAGCAGTTTCCATTGAAACTGGCACAGGCTTGGCGTTGTACAATGCCATCCTCTTCTTGTGGGTGGTTGCCATTCAGCCAGATGGGTGCATGGGTGCCACAGTGGTTCTCGTGGATGCAGAACGTGGGCATGGCATCTCCGGCCATGCCAGTGAAGCGGTACCACTCCCCATCCACATGGCTGTCACAGGCAGGCTGACCATCGTCCTCCTTTAGCTGGTGATCGGTGTTCCTCCAGGGCTCATTCAAGCTGATGTAAGCAGAGCAGGGGTCCAGTGCTAGAAATGAAGAGAATTGCTCAAAGGGGGTGCCTTTCATGTGGACGAGCTGAGCCTGCTTCTTAAATGTGCATCACTAGGATGAAGTTTTAGGAGCAAGCCTAGTATTTACCAAAGGAAAAAAATCCTTTATGCGAAGAGGAGGAAACAACATGGTGGAAGCAGGGGCGCTCAGAGCCTAAGGACAAGAAGGAGAACTAAACACCTGATCAGAAAGAGACGACAGGGGCCCCTGTGCTGGCAGTGGGTGCAGCATCAGGTGCCATGTGCAGCTCCTCTGCCCATTACCCAGTTCTCGGTTATAGTTCCAGGGAGAGAAGTTATGGTCTGTTGTCACAAGGGAGGAGGCCCTAATTTTGGGTAAGTACCAGATAGTGACCAGAACTCTCTCCCTGTCACACTACTTTAGAAGTACCAAAAACCTGGACTCCCAAATCTAGCCACAGAATCTCAACTCTAATGCAAAGGTCAAAGTCAAGAAAAAGACTGAGAAAATGAGCAGACAACTAAATAAGAAGCCGACCATAAAAAAGCTTCTTTTTTTTTTTCTCTTCTAAATATTGACAAGGAAGCTCAAGACACAAACTCAGAAAAAAACATGAAAACATCTACAATCAAAACCTCAAAGAAAAATGCAAATTGGACTTAAGTCCAACAAACCTTCCTAGAAGAGTTATAAAGAAAGAGATTTTTAAAAGAACAAAATAAATTTAAATCAAATAAGAGCAGTAGAGTTTGAAAAAATGAGAAAATAAATGAGAACAATGTAAGAAAGTTACAAAAATAGAATTAATGGCTTGGTAAAAAAAAAAAAAAGGTACAAAACCTAGCCCTCTAAACAACTACAATGGAGGGGAAATGAGGAAGCAGGCAGCGCATGAACCTGATTCTCATCAGAACTGGTTCAGAGATGAATGTGTGTGTGTGTGTGTGTGTGCGCGCACATACATATGTATATACATACACATATATATTCCCAACTAGGGGAACAGTCAGGCATTACTGAAAAATGACTTAACAACAAAACTATACACACACATATACACATATTTACACAATATACATAATACATGTGAGAATATATATACATATATATATACATACACACACACGTATGGACAAACACATACAGTTGGGTATAGAAATTCATCTAACCCAACTGGGAAGTAGGAGGGGAGGAGGCTAAGAGAAAGGGGGTGGTGATAAGGGGGAGGGTAGATTACAGAAGGCAGTGATTAAAAAAAGAAAGAAGACCAAATTAACAGTATCAAAAATGAAAAGGGTGAATGCACAACCAATTAAGATTAAATTAAAGCAACTATTAGAAGCTATTTTGCCCAACTATATACCAATAAAACTAACAATCTAAATTAAATAGATGAATATAAAATAGACCCATGCAAATCATCAGCATTTCTGTATATTTATCAACAAAACACAGGAAGAAGATATAGAAAGAAAAATTCCATTTAAAATAAGTGCAGACAATATAAAATACTTGGGAATCTACCTGCCTAGACACACACAGGAACTATATAAAAACAACTACAAAACACTTTTCACACAAATAGATAGATCTAAACAATTGCAGTGATATTTATTATTCATGCGTAGATTGAACCAATATATAAAAATGACAATACCTAAATTAATTTACTTAGTGCCATACCAAACAACCAAATAATTACTTTATAGAGTTAAGAATACAATGGCAATGAATAGAGCACCAGCCCTGGAATCAAGAGGATGTGAGTTCAAATCCGGACTCAGACATGAAACACAAAAAAACTAGTTGTGTGACCTTGGGCAAGTCACTTAACCCCAACTGCCCTACTTTCTCCCCTTCAAAAAGCAAGGAAAAAAAGAATATAATGACAAAATTCATAATCTAAAGGAATAAAAGGTCAAGAATTTTGAGGAAATCAATGAAAAAAAAAAGTAAAGGCAGTTTAGCAGTACCAGATCTCAAACAATCTTACAAAGTGGTAGTTGTCAAAACAATTTGATACTGAACAAGGAATAGAATAACTGACCAATGAAATACATTAGACACACAATAAACAGGGCTAAAAGACCACAGTAACCTTGTGTTGATAAACCCAAAGATCTAAGCTACGGGAGCAATAACTCACCAATTGACAAAAATTGCTGGGAAGACTGGAGAGCAGTTTGGCAAAAACTTGGCATAGGCTCACCTCTCACAATGTATACAAAAAAAGCTCAAAATGAGTACATGATTTGAACCTAAGAGTGATATAAGCAAATTAAGGGATCATGGATAAATTTTCTCGTCAGATCTCTGAATAAGGGAAAAGTTTGTGATCAAACAAATGATAGAGGAGATACAGGAGGTAAAATGGATAATTTTTATTAGGTGAAAATAAAAAAGTTTTTTTATAAACAAAGCCAATGCAGCTAAAATGAGTAGGAAAGCAAAAAATTGGGGAAAACTTTTACAGCAGGTTTCTCTGGTAAAGTTCTCATTTCTCAAATATATAGGGAACTGAGCCAAATTTATAAAAGTAAGCCCTTTTTCAACTGACAAATGATCAAAGGATATGAACAGGTAGTTTTCAGAAGAAGAAATCAAAACTATCGATACTCACATGAAAAAATTCTCTACATCACTATTGATTAGAAAAATGAAAATTGAATCAATTCTGAGGTGCCATCTCATACTCCTCAGATTGGCTAACATGACAGAACAGGAAAATGACAAATGCTGGAGGGGATTTGGAAAAATAATTACAGTAATGCATTGTTGGAATTGTGAATTGGTCTAACCATTCTGGAGAACAATTTGGAACTACATCCAAAGGGTTATAAAACTACATACTTTTTGACCCAGCAATGCTGTGATTAGGTCTGTATCCCAAAGAGATCAAAGAAAAAAGGGGGAAAATTGCATTTATGCACATGTACAAAGATATTTACAGCAGCTCTTTTTGCTATGGCAACATATTGGAAAGTAAGGAATGTCCTTCAATTGGGGAAGAGTGGAACAGGTTTATATGATTATGATGGAATACAATCGTGCTGTAAAAAAGAACTAAAAAAAGCATGGTTTCAGAAAAACCTGTGAAGACTTAGATGAACTAATACAAGTGGAGTGAGCAGAATTAGGAGAACACAATAACAGCAATATTGTAATGTTAATCAGCCAGGAAAGATTTAGCTACTCTGATCAACACAATGATCCATGGCAATGACTCATGGTAAAAAATGCTATCCCCTTTCAGAGAGAGAACTGTTGAATGCTGAGTGGATTGAATCATTTTTTTCATTTTATTTTTATAGCTTTCTTTTTTCTTTCTCAATATGGCCAATGTGGAAATATGTTTTGCATGACTTCATAGGTATAATGGGTCTCCTATTTCTTGCCTTCTTAATGGATCAAGGAGAAGGTGGAAGGAGGGAGATTATTTGGAACTGAAAAAATAATTTTTTTTAAAAAGACACAAAAATTCTGAAATTTCCTTTGGTAGCCATTTTTGGATTTATGAAAGCTGTTAATTCTTGTTTCATGCTATAACTTAGACCCACTTTTCCCGCCCTTACTGGAGACTAATAAGTGTAAGAACTGAATTCAATCTATTATATGTGAAAATACAGATCTAATACAGATGATCAAAACGTCCTTGAAGCTTTCTCTTCTCCCAACCCAATGTGGGAATTTGTTTTGCTGAACTATGCAGCTGAGAATTGCTTTTTATTTAAAAAAAAATTGCTCTGTGTGTGTGTGTGTGTGTGTATGTGTGTGGGGTGGAGATGGTAGAAGGGATGGATTAATTAAAAAAAAAATTAACAGGAAACTTTACCTTGAACTGAATTCCTGTCTTATTTTGCCTAAAAAGACCCTTGAGATGTTAACACCTCCATTTTAGCATTTTTCTTGCTAGTTACTGGGGTAATGACTAGACTTAGGAGATGTTAGTCTAGTAATGAACTCATCAAGAAATAAGTGGAGTGGCCAGACTTGTGGAAATCTAGGAGACTGAATCAACAGAAGAGAAAAGAGGTCCAGTTTATGCTGTAAAAGCAAGCTCCTACAGGCCAAAAGAATTCTAAATCCTCAGGGCCATCCTCCAGCCAGTATTGATGGGTTCTGAATCTGGCTCTTGGACCCCAGATTACAGCAGCAAGTGGCAACAAGCATGGGCCAAGGGCAAAATACCCCCACAGATACACTCACCCATCGGCAGTACCGTTGTGATTCTGATGAAAAGGCAGAAGGCCCAAAGTAGCACCTGGAACATGTTCTTGACCAAGCCACAGGACCCAAGCATCTTCTAACTGCCTTTTCTTTCCTTCTGTGGTCTAGCACTCTCTTTCAGTCTAAGTTTTTGAGACCTTTAGGCTTTTAAGAGCAGAGGCTTTATCAGCAGTCATGGCAGCTTTATCAGAGGAAGGGGATGAAGGAATAAGCTGGGCATTGCTCGAGCCTTGACCCCTTGTAGAAACACAGACTTGCACCGTCAACAAGGTTATTTTTTTTCTGATATTTTCCCTTAAAAAACTCATCCTTCTATTGTTTTCTCTCCCAAGTTCTCTGTAGTGACGTGTCCAATATATCTTACTCAGAAGGGAACTGAAAAGGGGACACCCTCCCCCCGACACCACACGGCCAGAAGTTTCATTTCTTCCATAATTTGTTACATCATTATGCTTTCTACTTTACCATCAAGGACCAAAGGACAATGGAGTCATTTAAGCTCAGGAGACAAGAGAATGATGCAGAATGTCAAAACAGTGGAATCATTCCAATAATGATAGTAGCGATAGCTATGGAATAGAAGAGACCCTTAATGGAATACTCTGAGTCTTTTTTGGAGACTTAGGGTGACCTAGTGGACAGAGTGATGAGAGCTAGACACGGACCCAGGATGACCCACGTTCAAATGACCCCTCCTACCTGTGTGACCAAAGAAGCCTCAGCTTTGTCAGCTCTAAAATGAGGATATTTTCTGTACTATCTCCCTTAAAGAAAAAAAAGTATGCACCCTCATGGAGCTTAGGCAGAGGTAGAGGATGCAGGTGAGGCAGGGAATAAACACGGCAGTGGGGGAGGATACATCTATAAAGATGAGTAAATTGAGGATAACAGGAATGAGAGAAGGCTAACAGTGGGGAGACCAGGAAAGGCCTCCTTCCATGGGAGGTGGCACCTGACTGGAGCCTTTAAGGGAGGGGTGTCCCAGCACGCAGGATGGCCTTTGCCAAGGTATGGAGGAAATCGAACGAAAAGTTTTGAAAACAGCTAGTAAGTCAGTTTAGTTAGAAGATACAGTGTGCACTGGGGAGTAATGTGGAATAAACCTAGAAGGATGGGCTGTAGCCAGACTGTGTTGTTCAGTTATTTTTTTAGTTGTGTCCAGTTCTCCATGACCTCGTTTGGGGTTTTCTTAGCAAAGATGCTGAAATGGTTTGCCATGCCCTTTTCGAGCTCATTTTATAGGTGAGGAAACTGAGGCAAACAGGGTTAAGTGACTTGCCCAGGGTCACACAGCTAGTAAGTATCTGAGGCCGCATTTGAACTCATGAAGATGAGTCTTCCTCACTTCAGACCCAGTGCTCTCTGCACTATGGCACCACTTAGCTGTCCCTTCCGTACCACCACCAGTCTGTAATGACTGTAAAGGATTTTAAATGCTAAGTTGGAGAGTTTGTATTTTTAGCCACTGAAGATTATTAAAGCAGGAGACTGACCAGATATGCTCTATGCTTATTTATTAAAGACAGGCACTGTTTCATTGGTGCTGTTCCCCAAACTGAGGAGCATTATCTATCTACTAATGCAGGGCAGCATTTTGTCTAGAGCAGATCTGTCAGGGGCAGGTTTTGAACACAGGTCTTCCCATCTCAGAGAGTGGCACTCTTTACTCATTACCATTTGCTGCCTGAGCCATTACTATTAGGTAACAGTTGTGTATGTGGAACTTTAAGGCTATAAGGCACTTTGCATGTATTTAATCCTCAGGAAGCCTTAGGAAGTAGGTAGTGTAAGTAATAAAGAAAGCATTAGGGCAGGAAAGTCATTAGAGGCAGTTACAGCAGGGTGGAAAGGAGAAGAGTCAGGACAGACTCGGTTTTGAATCCTGCCCCTAATGTGATGGTCGCGTTTACCTGGGCAGCTCCTTTACCTCAGTTTCTGCCTCTATACAATGGGGGTAATAATATCTGTGATACCTCATGGGGCTGCAGTAAGACTTGCATGGGAAAAGGTTTGTAAAGCACTATGCAAATTCTTATAAGTCCTGCCTTACCTGAAGATGAAGAAAATGCAGCTCAGAAAAGTTAGATGACCTGTCCAAAGTCCTACACAGCCAAGTAAACACAGATCAGGGACCTGAACCCAGATCTTCTGGGTTCAAGTCCAGGATTCATTTCCACTAAACCATGATGCCAGTGATGGCTTGGAACACATGGTGATTCATGAGTTTTGGCTCCAGTCTTCTTGAGGCATCAGGAATTAAGTTTCTGCTAGTTCAAAGGGTAGGAGATGAGCCTTTGTTTGGCCAGTTATTCAGTACACAAGCATTTATTAAGTGCTTACTGTGTGCCAGGTGCTGTGTTAAAGACTAGGCATACAGAGAGAGGCAAAGACACACTGCTAGCCATTAAGGAACTTATATTGAATATGGGGAGACCACATGCAAGAAGTTGTACATACAAGATATACAGGGTGTCCTAACAGTGCAGTGTTAAGCTGTTAAAACTTGAGCCATTAAGGCTTAAAACCAGACGAAGAATTTTGAGACATCCTGTATGCAGCGTAAACAGAAGGTTATCTCAGAGGAAAGACACTAGTTGTGGGGGAGGGAACAGTTCAATAAGAAAGATCTCCTGCAGAATGTAGGATTTGAGCTGAGACGGGCAGGAAGTCAGGGAAACCGGGAAATCGGGAAATGAAGGTGAGGACGGGAAACACCAGGGGCCTGGGGCACAGCCTCTGAAAAGTCACAGAGTCAGCAGATGGAGGGTGAGGTGTAAGGAGTAGCTAGGTGACTAGGAGAATGGCCGTGACTGTGACAGGCAGTTTAGGAGAGGGGAGGAAAGAGAACACGTTTGGTTAGGCTATGTGGAGTTTGCGCTATGAGACATCCTCTGGTGAAATGTCCAATGGAAACTTCGAATGGCCACACTCCTCTCTCTTGAATGTTCTCTCCCAGGACAAATGGTCAGGGACCTCAAAGGAAGAAATGAAAAGAAGTGGGAAAGAAGGAAACTTCTCAGAAGCAGCAGAACCAGACTACAAAGCAGTAATCACCCAAACAATCGAGTAGGCATTTGATAAATGCTCTTTTATTCACCCATTCTTAGTATGCATTGATTCAACTACCCATTCTGGACTGCATTCTCAACTACAGCCCCTGCTCCAGCCAACCAGGAGACTCATTCCCTCTGAAGATCAATCCTCTTTATGCCGATTTGCATAATAATATATTGTATTTACATAGTTTCTTTCTTCCTAGAACAAGATGTTTTATGCAGTCATCTCACCAGTCTTTTTTAAAATTTTAGTTTATTTGTTTACTTTTAGTTTACAACATTCAGTTCCACAAGATTTTGAGTTCCAAATGTTCTTTTCTTCCCTCCTCGCCCTACCCCCCCACCCCATGGTGGCATGCACTCCGATATAGGTTCTACAAATACCTTCACATTAAACATGAGAAGGATTGTAACCAATGGAATGAACGAGAAAGAAGGAACAGAACAAGACATAAAAAAGAGAGAAAGCAAGTAGCTTGCTTCAGTCTGCATTCAGACTCCGTAATTCTTTCTCTGGATGTAGATAGCCTTTCCCATCATGAGTCCTTTGGAGTTGTCTTATAACCTTGCCTTGCTGAGAAGAGCCCAGTCAATCAAAGCCAGTCATCACAGTTCTCATTAATCTTTGCAATGCTTCCAGGTCAGCATGCTGACATGAGAGAGCCAGTATGTCATAATGGATAGCAAGCCTTGGAGCTAGGAAAGCCCCATCTCTGACACATATGAAGACTTTGGGCCAGTTACTTCACCCTCAGTGCTCTGGGGCAGTGGTGTCAAACTTATATCTGTCCTTTGGGCATATATTGACTCAGAAAACCACAAATTCACACCATCTATGTTGCACTTTCATTTCTTTTGTTAAACATTTCTCAATTACGTTTTAATCTGGTTCTACCCACTGGGGAATTTTGGGCAGCCTGAGCTGGACCACTCTGCTCTAGGCAATTCTCCAGGATTCTGAGAGTTCTGTACCATGAAAGCCCAGGTCAGGTCCCTTCTCCTGATCGCCTGGTCTTGACAGCCAAGGTGAGCCTGAGATCACAACTTCACCCTCTTCTGCGTTATGTTTCTATCAGTGAACACAGATGACAGCTCGAGCCTAGTTCCCATCTCTGGTTTCAGAATTCTGGGCACCCTCAAAATATGCTGGTTGTCCTGTGGGACGTGCTCTCCCCAGCCACTGTTTCTTAGAAGGGATGATATGATGCCTGACTAGAGAATGAGCCATGCAAGCAGGGCTAACCAGATGACAGGACCTTGGATTCTCTGCTCACAGCAGATCGGAGGTGAAAGTGAAATAAATACCTCTTCAGTAGCCCCACAAAGTATTTCATGTTTTAATTTTTTATTTTTTGGGGGGAGGGCAATTGGGGTTAAGTGACTTGCCCAAAGTCACACAGCTAGTAAGTGTTAAGTGTTTGAGGCCGGATTTGAACTCAGATCCTCCTGACTCCAAGGCAGGTGCTCTGTTCACTGCACCACCTAGCCGCTCCAGTATTTCATGTTTTGATATTTTAAGTATCATGCTCTGGGAAGAGTATAATAGGATTGATGTGTTATTGAACTGTACTTTTAAGTATTTATATCATTTAGAAGTATTTGTCAGTGCACAATTATAAGTCTTTAGTGTTATAAGCACTTTGTGGTGGAGGAAATAAATAGCTCTCCTATACCTGTTCTGCTTTGCACACTGAATACCTTTTATGAAGAGGTTCTATTAATCCCATAGACAGAGTCAAACCTAAACTTTTAAGGGAGGCAGAATGTTTAGAGTGCTGGACCTAGAGTCAGAAAGAGCTGAGTTCAAATCCAACCCCAGAGACTTACTGTGTGACCCTGGACAAGTCACTTAACCATATGTAAAATGAGGTGGGAAAGGAAATAGCAAACACTTCAGTATCTTTGTTAAGAAAACCTCAAAAGGGGTCACAAAGTTTTGGACATAACTGAATAGGACTAAACAACAACAACAAACTTTTAAGAGATTTTTCCCTGGGGCTCTGAGATGGAGATGTAATGAGCCAGAGAACGTGACAAGAGCCTGACTTCTGTCTTTTAGACATCAGATGCCCCCAGGACTGAGCCTGGTCTGTGTAAATGCAGAACAAAGATGCCTTCATGGAAGAAAGTGCCATTCTCCTCCTCCTCCTCCTCCTCCTGCTCCTCCTCCTCTTCCTCCTCCTCCTCCTCCTTCTCTCTCTCTCTCTCTCTCTCTCTCTCTCTCTCTCTCTCTCTCTCTCGCTCACTTTCGCCGTTCCAGCTAAATTGACTTCTTGCTGTTTCTTGAACTTGCCGTTTCATCTCTAGCCTCTGCCCACGCCTGGAGTGCCCTCCTGTCTAATTTCCACATCTCAGAATACTTAGCTTGGCTCTAGCCTTTCCTGATCTTCTAATATGTCAGCAGTCTCTCTCACCTCAAATTATTTAGCATTTGCTTAACTGTTTACTTATTACATTGTCTGGGAAGTAGATTTAAGCTCCTCGAGGGCTTGGACTGTTTTTCATTTTTGTCTTTGGTTACCCAATGCTTAACATAGTTCTTTGTTGAACTGAATTAAAGATGGAATTAATACAGACATCATACATTTAGCTCAGGAAGGAACTATGGAGTTCATCTCGCTATCCCAACTCCCTCATTTTACAGGTGAAGAAACTAGGACTCAGAGGGGGAGAGAGTTGCCCAAGGTCACATGGGGAATGTCAGAGCTGGGACTCAAACCCAGGTCTTTGGACCCCCCAACCAGTGCTCTTTCCAGCGCATCATAACGCATCCCATTTATGCCCCATATGGATGTTACCTCGGCAAGGATCTTGTGGTCTGCTTGGCCTTTCTTCATTCTGCTGTGTGTTCTAATACCCAAGCTTGGAGTCATGAATGCAGTGTGTCTTGTTATTGAGAAGGAGGAGAAGGAGGGCATACATAGAAATGGAAGACAAATGATAAAGGAAGGGAGACAGAGCAGCATGGTGGGAAGGGTCTGGGTGGCCTTGGTGGCATATACCTATCATTCCTGCTGCTGGTGAGGCCAAGCTCAGGAGTTTTGCCAGGTAGTAGGGCTAAAGGTGATCAGGTGTCCTCGCTAAGTCTGGAACCAATATGGTGATCGTTCCCAGAGCAGGGAGCCACCTGGCTGCCTAAGAGTTCTGTTTGGAAATAGAGGATGTCAGAGTTTTTGCACTGGTCATCAGTGGGATCGGGCCCATCAGTGACTGCCAGGCTAAGCGAGAGGAGACCCAGCCTGAAGGAAGCAAAGAAGGGAAGGAAGGCGGCAAAGAAGAGAGGAAAGAAGAAGGAAAAGAGGAAGAAAGGAACAGAGTGTGGAAAGAAAGGGAAGGAGGAAGAAAGGGAAAGGGAAGGAGAGGGGGAAGGAAGAAAAGAGTCCTAGTGGTTTCAGAATCTGGGTGCAACCTGGGGACAAATTCTGGCTTTGTCATCTGTGTATATGACCCTGGGCAAGTCACTTAATTTCTCTAGGCCTCTGTTTTTTTAATCTGTCAAATAAGAGAATTGGATACATTTACCTCTGAGTACTCAATTATGATCCTAAGTAGGAATCAAGCTTTTTTTTCACTCCGAGAGATTTTGGGGAGTAGTGCTTGAAGTAAAAGACTGTCTTAACTGATTTGATGCTGTTACTCCTTCCTACATTCAATCTAGGTTTCCTCTTTGTGACTGGCAAAGGAAGTCTATCCTTGGGATTATAATATTTCATGTTTGTATGACAGTTTAAAGTTTACAAAGGACTTCCTTCAAAATAGACTTCTGGGTTAGGTAGTGGAAGCCTTATTATTCCTATATCACAGATGAGGAAACTGAGGCTTGGAGAGGAGGACCATGGTCACACAAGGTTCTAGGACTCAGATTCCAAATCCACGATTATTTCCTGCTTCCTCTTCACCATGCTGAGATTCTGAATCTTGCCCTGTAAAAGTTTACCCTTTGAGTGAATGGTTAGCTATTCCATAGTTAGAACCAGCAGGACCCAGAAAAATGGGCTGTAATCTAAGCCCTCACTGAAGGTCTCGGAGGAGATTTGAGGACAGTGGTAAAGATTTTGGGGGAGCCATGGTAACTGTATTATAGTAGCTAAAGAGCAATCACATGAAAGATTAGAACATGGAAGAATGCTAATCAGAAATATTTGGGTTCACAGGATAACATTTATACAGTAACAATAGTATGAGAAGGAGCGGCTAGGTTCAAATCCGGCCTCAGACACTTAACACAAAACTAGCTGTGTGATCTTGGGCAAGTCACTTAACCCCAATTGCCCTACCTTTCACCCTCCAATAAAGAAAAAAAAACCCACAATAGTATGAGGATAACCAGCTCTGAAAAAACTTCACTCTGATCTGCCCAATGACCAACTGCAGTTCCAAAGGACTCATGGTGAAATGTGCTTGCCACCTCCTGACAGAGTGATGGGCTCTGAGTGAGAATAGAAGCATGTATTCTTTCTTCTTCTTTTTGGCCATGGTTAATGTTGGAATTTGTTTTGCATGACTATATATATTTCTCTTGGGCTTCCCCTTCCCACCCCTTCTCACTGGATGGGGTAAAGGAAGAAGAGAGGGAGAATTTGGAACTGAAAATAAAATCTTAAAGATTTAAAAAAAGAAGAAATATTTGGGTTCAGATCTCATCTCTAGTGCTAGTTTTGCAGAACACAGGCAACCAACCAACTTAATGTCTCTAACCTTAGTTTCCTCATCTGCAAAATGAGTATATAATACCCCCACTTTGGTTGCTATGAGGCTTTAGTGAGACAAAGCTCTCTATAAATGCTCGTAATTACTAAGTTTGTTCTGAGGACGAGGCTGCCTTAGTTTGTGGCGGGTTTTCCTTCATTAGAAGTCTTTCCTGCAAAGATAGTATGACCCCTTTTTGAATGATCTATGATAAATAAAATGCTTTGCAAACCTGAATGCACTGTGTAGATAAACATCATTTGCTTTTATGCTGATGCACAATAGATCCTTACACAGGTTTGGGCTGGATCAAGGGCCTTCTGCATTTTGTGGCTCTGATGCAGCCTGAATTAGTGATTTCTGTATACAAGAAGCATGAGAGAGCTTCATGGGTGTTCTGTCGGGAGGCAGAGGATGTGTGCTCGAGATAAACATGGATTTGGTGTGGGGACTGATTGCTGAGAGTCAAGGACTTTCAGCCCAGATAACTCGTTTCTGTAAACAAATAATCCCAGGATGTTAGGACCTGAGACTCTGTGTGCTGCACACATTGAAGGGGAAGATATGGAAAGGTCAGACGCTCATTCAGATATGGGGCTTAAAATACTTCATTAGGAGATTCTCCCGGGGGTAGCTTTTTATGCCATTTATAGCCTTTCTAGTTATAAAGAAGTTTTATTTCTTGAGATTCTAGTCTCCTCCCTCTGCTTTCTCTGCACAAGTGGTCCCCCCTGTCTCCTTCCAACTCTGCCTTAAGGAATCTCTGGCTTTTGCTATATAGCACATTTCGTTTCCGCCTCCTGTACAAAGCCTTTCTTGAGATCCCTGGTTTTTAACATTGTTCTTCTTTATTACTTTGTATTTATTCACAAGTATACCTAGATCAGTCTTCCTTTCCTCCTCAGTTCATTCCCTTTTACTGGGTGACACTAATACACACAGAGGCACCCCCATACTCTATTTCTCAGCCTCGAGTTCCATGACCTACTTCTCCCCTCCCTCCACTTCAGCCACACGTGACTAGGTCACACACTGGATTTTGCCATTGCCCAAATGCGTTCCAGTTCCCTAATTAGAATTTTTTCACATTCCCCTATCTGACCATAACATCCTATTATTCCTTACCCCACTTACACCTGTTCTCCACTTTCTTGGGGACCTTAAATTGCCCCACCAATTAGTACTTTCTCAGACTATTTCCTTAATCTGACTTGACTTTCTTTCCTCTCCAACCTCAACCCATTAATCTAGCCATTTCAATGTTATTTCACTATACTATCCTCTGCTCTTGAATCTCATGTCCTTTTGTCCCATCTCTCTTCTCTTGCCAAACCTATGTCCTGCCTTGGTGGCTTTGCCCGCTACTCATGAGCTGCCAAAGGCAGAAGGAAATCTCACAGTTGTGCTGTGTACATTAAATTTGTGATAGCCAACCTCAACTGGGTCCTCACCTGTGTCAGCCTGGCCTTTTATTTCTCCCTAATCGATTCCCATCACTTCTACAGAAGCTACTCAAACCTCCCCTTCCCTCCTCTCTCTCTGTCAGACCTTCCTTCTTACTTGCATGCGACTCTTTGATATGAACCTATTCATTTCCCATTCTCTCCTCCTTTCCTCCAGTCTATGACAAAGAGGTGGCCCTCCTCCTTGCCAGTGACAACCGTCTGACTGTTCTGTTTCCCTTGCTTGCTCATCTTCCCTACGATTACTACTAATTGTAGGTTTTCTCAAGGTTCTGCCCAGGACTCTCTTCTCTTTCTATAGTCTCGGTGACCTCATCAATTATCTTGGGTTTAATTATCGTCTCTATGCAGATGATTCTATCTATATATACAGTCCCAGTCTTATCAGCTCTCATGAGTTTATCATGTTTCTGTAGATGACTCCTCTATCCATCTACTTCTCCATCTATCTATATTTTTAAATACACAAACACTCATATATGTGTGTAGATATTCAGTCCCACATCACCAATTGTCTGCTAAACATTTTAAACTGATTTCCCAGAAACCATCTTCCAGTACATTTAAAACCCAACTCATTAGTATCTTTCCTCCTGAACTCTTCCCTGTTCCAAAGGGAAAGGCACCGTCTTTCTGGTCTCCCAAGTTCGTATGCTCAGCTTTATCCTGGATTCCTCCCTCTCACCTCACCTCACCTATCTCATCAGTGGCCACATATCACTCGTCCTACCTTTACAATATGCGCCACATCTGACCCGTTTTCTCCACTTACACTGCCACCCCCTGATTTCAAGCCCTCATCATTTCTCGCCTAGATTATTCCAACAACCTCCTACGTGTAACTCTCTGCCTCAAGCATCTCACCACCTGCTTTGAAGAGGCTGAAGTACACTATGAAGCCTTAAGAGTAATGATTTTGTGACAGTGCCTACTTGGCTAAATTCCTGGAACCCATGGGATGACTGGGTGATAAAGAGTCTGTTGATAGGCATCATACCATGAGAGGTCATAGGTGTGGAGGATTCTTGATGGGTGATATGGGCTATTAATCAACCTCTCTGTTTCTGGAAAACACAGATAATGCTGGCTATCTTAGGTTTAGGAGGAATGTACATGGTACATTCAGGTTTTCTCTTTCAGAACCTCTTTCAGGTTTTCTAGGGACAAAATTGAATTTGAGAATATCTATATAAAAACCAATTCAGAAGGACAGAGCACTCATCTAGTATAGGAAGATCAGACTCTATGTCCCCTCAAGGAAAATAAGTTTCTTTTAAAAGGATGAGACACTTCACTTCAAAAACTGAATAGATATTTATTGTTCCAGAAGGTACATTGCTCTTTTATACATATTTCATAAATGATACAGGATTTTACACATGTTCAGTATTTTGCCATCTGTTTAAAGGACTTTTCTCGGTATCTCTTTCCCTCTTCCTTCTTCCTCCCCCCGCCCCCAAAAGGGTTTGTCTACTGCACGGTGCTGCCCGCACGCAAAGACAAAACTCTTTTTAAAAGTAATTCACACAACTTAAAAAAAAAAAACTCTAACAAAAACAAAATTTGAGGAAGGCAGGAATAGAGTAGGAAAAGAAAGGAAAAGGGAACTGGAAAGGGTACACATGCATCTGTTCATTCCAACATGCTACTGTTGGAACACAAAAGGGTTTATGGCAGCAGCGGTGGCGGCAGCAGTCCCAGCCCCGTGTCACCATCTGCAAGGCACCTGGAGTCTGGGTCACACCGTCATCTTAAAACACCTACACCTCTCGTTCACACACAACACTCTCAGAGGAGAGAAAAGACAAAAAGGAGGCCCTTGCCAAAAATGAGAAATGAATCCCGTGAGGGAAGAAAGCCAGTCAGCTGTGTGCTAAGCTCACATCCTCCTTTCCATCCTGTTCCTAGGCTTGTTAGAAACAGGATGTTAGCTACATCGATTCCTGTGACACTCAGAATGCAGATATAGTATGGAAACAGGATAGAAAAACATTTTTTTTCAAGGAGGGCAGGGGATCTGGTTAATTCATCTCTCAATTTAAAAATAGCATGGAGAAAAACTGTGTAGAGAAAATAGTAATATGTAAAGAAGAGGGGAGAGGGGTCATGGAAATGTGTTCTCAACACTTAGGATAAAAATCCAGCCCTTGGGCTCCACAGAGCTCATCTGAAACTCACTAAAGATGAGGGCTAATCAAAGTGGAAGTTTGTGTCCTTAAATAGTGGAGTCTCAGCCTTCAACAAAGCCTCCAGACAAGTGCCAACAGACAGCTTCACACGCTGTCGCACGAGCACATGAACACTAGTGTAATTATTCTAGTTCTGGAATCGCTACCCATCATGATTTTGAGCAACTTTGTAAACCTTGTACCTTCCTGATTGGATAATCCAGGTGACCTCAGATGTGGAGCAGGGAGGGAGAAGGGAAAATGGGGTGTGTGGGGGTGGGAGGAGAGAAGGGGAGATAGGAGGAGGGGTAGAAGAGAGAATGGAAAATGGGGGAAGGGGAGTAGAGAGAAGGAAATCTTCCTCCTGTTCAAGACTGATTATTAGAAAAACTCATGCAATGTTGCCATTGATTTCTTGTGTAGATCCAGAGCACTGGGATGTGTCAGAATTTATGAAGGTACAAGGGAATAATTCAAAGTGTCGATTATCAAACAGTCAGATGCTTTCATTGCTTATTTGAATAAAACTGTTTAAATCTAACAAACAGGTATAGAGGAGTCAGTGAAAGGAGTGCACAAGGGAGACAAACTCCTGGTTTTCAATGGAAAAATCACTTTGCTGAAGCGGAAAACCATGACGATGGCTCTGACTTTCAAACCACCTATCTTAGGGGTTTGCTGTTCTGGTGCAGTTACTAATTTGTTAAAAAAAAAAAAAAAGAAAAGTTAAATAAAAAAATCAGAGCTGAATGGGGTGCTGGTGCACTGTAGCTCCGTTGCCCCTACAAAAATGCAGGTAGCACCCCCGAGATCACATAATCTTTGACTCTCCCAACCATAGAATTACATCATTTTCATCCAGAAACTGAGTTGTTTGATTAAGACAATATTCACCAAGCCCTTTGAGACTTATATTCCACAATGCCTGATCTTCAGATTTTAACATTTCTTTTATCCAAGATCCTTTTTGTTTATTAATTAAAGGTAAAAACCCTCCACCCCCACAAACCTCCTGGCTTTCACCTGCAATGCTTTAATTAAAAAGGCAAGAGTTATAAACAGGTTTTCTTCCTGCCAGGTCTCAGAGTTCTTTTACTTTATCACCGATTTGTCGTATGGGCAGATGTATTTGTAGTGGGTCTCTCAGCCTCTTGAGATCCAATTCTGCCTAAAATAGGAGGGAGAAAAAAGGTGAGGAAGATCATCTGCCAAAGCCCATGATAGCATTTTTTGTTCTTGAAAAAAGGAAAATCACAATGGAGTCACAAACAGTCTCTTAGGAAAAGGGGAAATATCGAGTATAAGTAATGCTATATATTACCCAAAGAGAAAGGTTGTTAATCCACTAATGGGCTACAGCCTAGAACTCTTCTGTTAGGGGCCCAAGAATTTAATTGCTTATTCAACAGACAGATGCATAAATAATTCACAGATAAAAAACCAAGGCACATTAGTGTGAGGTAACAGGTCAAAGACAAAAGGAACTGGAGAAGACCTGCTTTGTGAGGATAGACCAAAAACATAAGGTGATGTTTAAAATCTCTAATAAAATCATGGAAGGGTAAGACAGACTTGCTCACCAACTCCCTGAAGCTTGAAAAAGACAAATTTAGACCAAAAAAAGAATATCCCCTTGGACATAAATGTAGGGAGCTTAATTCACCCAGAAGTGGTTGGCTGAAAATATACTTAAGTTCAAGAAGGTTTTTAGGGAAGGATAATTTAGACAAGATGGGCTCTTAATTTACACTAGAAATGTTTTGAGGACATCTTTCACCTCGCAGTGCTGACATTATGGAGGCTTGGCGAACCTTGGGTCTGGGCAGTTTTATATGTCTATATTTGGAATATACCTTTTTGGCTTAATAATCTATAAACTGTAGCCTGACAATGCTTTCTAGTGGCTACTGTCTTGCTCCCTCTTCTTTGTTTCATACCCTCTTGGTAGCACACCATTTTCGGCGGGAGATCTAGGTCATTTCTCATAGACAAAAGTAAAGTAAATTTAAAATTACAACTTTAATTAAGTGGCAGACAGAATCGTTGGGGAAATAACTGACACCTGAAAGACTTTTTCCTTTGGTACCCTGCACAAAGAAAGTACTTGTAATTTTTCGTTGATCTGAATGATTGGCTTATGTGACAAAAATAATTTCCAAAAATTCTAATGTTGTGATGCTGTTAATAGAGAGATGTTTCTACTGTCCCTTGACCTGCTTACGTTAGATTTTGGCTTACTGCCCCTGCTTCACCACTCCCCCACCCTCACCTCAGAGGAGAAGCATCAGCAGTAGCCCTGCTCCAGGCCTCCCTCCCACCCTTCCATCTCAGATGAGTTATGGGACTCGTACAGCCCTGGCCCTTGACCATCAATAACAACCTGTGGGAACTGTGAACTTTAATTTTCATCCCACAACTCCCACTACTCTTATGGCTGACAATTTCCCACCACCTGCTTCCCTGTCTTTGTATTGTCAATCACTGTCCACGTAAGAAAAAAAACTATGCCCAACCCTGCACCTCCTCTTCTCTCATCCCCGTTCTCCTCATGATCCTAACCCTTTCATTGTGACCTCTGGAATTCTTGCTCCACAGCAAACCACTTTCCCTTTGACCTGGGCCTCCTTATCCACAGACTCTCACTGAGATCCAGCTTCTCCCTAACATGACATCCCCGGCCCTCCTCTTCATCACTAGCAGAACATTTACCCACCCGCAACACACAAATTGGACCTAGAAGGGAAGCTGGCATATCCAATGACATTGCCAGACTCTCCCTTCACTACAATTCTCACCAATTTCTCCTTTAAAATTCAGAGTATCGAAGATGGCAGAGTAGAAGCAGGACCTCCGCATGGCTCTGGCTTCCACCTTCCCCAATTCACATAAAAGGGGACTCTGAACAAACTTGGAGCTACAGAACTCACAAAATGACACAGAGAAGCTAACCTCCTGCTGAGGACAGCCTGGCAGGCCGGCAGGAATCAGCCGGTGCAGCACTCTGGGAGCTAAGCCCAGGCCCGAGTGAGCCTGAGTTTCTAGCCCCAGGGCAGGCCTGACCAGCCGCTGGCTTGAGGGACTCCAGATAACAAGCAGCTTTGGCCGTTTCCAGATTTATCAACACACAGATGCGAAGGACCAAGTGAGAGGTCAGTGCAGTATGGACTTTGGGACCAGTAGTTGGGAGTGAGACAGCTTTTGCCCCCAGGGTGAGAAGCCACTGAGACACCTGGGCTTAGCCCGCTCCTGGCCTACAAAATGTAGGGGGACCAAGTGACCAGTCTGAGGGGTAATCGCTCTTGTTTTAACCTGCTTGGATCTGGATTGCTGTCTAGGGTAGAGGTCCTGGGGTGTGCGACCAGCTTGCCAGAGCATGTGGAGGCTTCAGAGAGGGCACCCATCTAATACCTCTGGCAGCTGAGAAAACCTCAGTGTATGGAACGAAAGCTCCCCTGTCTGGTGGCAGAGTACCACTGTGGCAAAAAGCCCAGGGGTCAAGTGACTGAGGGGAGACATGACCAGGCAAAGGAAACAAAACAAACAGAAGAATCCAATATTAGACTCCTATTTTAGGGACAAAAAGGATCAAAGCATAGAACAGGAGGAAGACAGTGAAGTCAGAACTCCTGCACCAAAGGCTTCAAAGGAAAATACAAGCTGGTTCCAGGCCATAGAGGACCTTAAGAAGAAGATAAGAGAAGTGAAGGAAAAATTGGGAAGAGAAATGAGAACGATGCAAGAAAATTACGAAATGAGAGTCAACAGGCTGACTGAGGAAAATCACACCTTGAAAAACAGACTAACTCAAATGGCATAAGAGGCTGAAAAAGGCAACGAGGAGAGGAATGCCTTAAAAAGCTGAATTTGCCAGATGGAAAAAGAATCTCAAAAGCTCAATGAGGAGAATCATTCCCTCAGATTTAAAATGGAGCAAAGGGAAGCTAGTGACTTTATGAGAAATCAAGATGATGTTAAACAGATCCAAACAAATGAAAGAACAGAAGGCAATGTGAAATATGTCATGGGAAAAACCAATGACCTGGAAAATAGATCCAGGAGAGAGAATTTAAAAATTATTGGACCACCTGAAAGCCATGATCAAAGAAAGAACCTAGAAATAATCCTCCAAGAAATTCTCAAGGAAAATTGCCCTGATGTTTTAGAACCAGAAGGCAAAACAGAGGTTGAAAGAATCCACCAATCACCTCCTGAAAAAGATCCCAAAAAGAAAACTCCTAGGAATATTATAGCAAGTTCCGGAATTCCCAGATCAAGGAGAGAATATTACAAGCAGCCAGGAAGAAACAATTTGAATATTGTGGAAACGCAATCAGGATAACACAGGCTCTGGCAGCTTCTACACTGAGGGATCAAAGGGCCTGGAATATGATATTCTAGAGGGCAAAGGAGCTGGGATTAAAACCAAGAATCACCTACCCAGCAAAACTGAGTATCATGTTTTAGGGGAAAATATGGTCATTCAGTGGAATAGAGGACTTTCAAGCATTGTTGATGAAAAAACCAGAGTTGAATAGAAAATTTGACATTCAGATACAAGAAGCAAGAGAAGCTTGAGAAGGTAAATAGGGAAAAGAAATCAGAAGCCACTTATCAAAGTTGAACTATTAACATTCCTACATGGAAAAATGATCATTGTAACTGATGAAACTTTCTCAGTATGAAAATAGTTGAAGGGAATATGTATATATATATGTCTATATCAGAGGGTATACGGGCATATGAATACATATGTGAATGTATGTATATACGTTTACAGGTATACATAGATAGAGGGCACAGGACCAATTTAATAGGAAGGGATGATACTTAAAAGGTGAAATTAAGAGGTGAGAGAGGAATGAGAGGAGATGGAGAGAGACAGAATGGGGTAAACTATCTCATATAGAAGAGGCAAGGGAAAATGGTTGCAATGGAGGGGAAGAATAGGAAGGCAAAAGGGAATGGGTCAACCTTATTCTCACTGAATTTGGCTCAGGGAAGGAATGACATACACACTAAATAGAGTATCTCACCCTATAGGAGAGTAAGGGGAAGGGGATGAGAGGGGGGATGATGGAAGGAAGGGCAGGCTGCGGGGGAGGGAAGTTGGAAGCACCCACTTTTGAAAAGGGACAGGATCAAAGTAGAGAATAAAACAAGTGGGAGGTGGGATAGAAGGGAGGGAAATATAGTCAGTCTTATACAATATATCTACTATGTTAATGTTTTGTATTAGCTACACATGTGCAACCTATACTGAACTGCTTATCTTCCCAGTAATGGTGGGTGACAAGGGAGAAAGAGAATGAATTTGGAATTCAAAGTTTTAAAATCAAATGTTTAAAATTATATATATATGTACACACACACATATACTATTTTACATGTAATTGGGAAATAAGATATACAGGCACTGGGGCATAGAGATCCACCATGCCCTACTGGAAAAGTCGAAGGGGGTATGGGAGAAGATATGGGAGAGAGCAGATTGGAGGAGGGGATATCCTGTGGGATTGCTATTTTGGGGTGGTGGGTAGGGGAAAAACAGGGAGAAAATTTGTAACTCAAAATCTGGTGGAAATTAATGATGTAAATCAGAAGTTAATAAATCATTTGAAAAATGAAAAAAAATTCAGGGTATCGATATTTTCCATGTAATCTGGATAATGGCAGCTTTATTTTATTATTATTATTATTATTATTTGCTTTTTGGAGGGCAATTGGGGTTAAGTGACTTGCCCAAGGTGATATAGCTAGTTTTTGTGGTAAGTGTCTGAGGCCAAATTTGAACTCAGGTCATCCTGACTCCAGGGTCAGCGCTCTATTCACTGCGCCACCTAGCTGCCCCCTAATGGCAGCTTTAATACACCAGTTCTATAGGCTGTTTTCTTTCCTTTCTCAGCGAGTTTAGCACCTGCCTCACCATCTTCCTCTCCTCAATGCCTATCTTTTTTGTTTTCTTGGTTTTTTTTTTTTTTTTTGCTTTTTGGAGGGCAATTGGGGTTAAGTGACTTGCCCAAAGTCACATGGCTAGTAAGTGTGTCAAGTGTCTGAGGCCAGATTTGCACTCAGGTCCCCCAGACTCCAGGGCTGGTGCTCTATTCACTGCACCACCTAGCCACTACCTCAATGCCTATCTTTATACTATGGGATTTCAACATCCATTTTGATGTACCCTCAAACCCCGTAACTTCTCAATTCCTCAGTCTCCTTAAATTTTGTGACTTATTCCTTTACTCCATACATGGCTCTCACCATTACCCAGAGAGGTTTCAATTTCATCTCCTGTCATTCTCTCTCTCCCTATACCTCACCTCTTCTTTACCCTGGAGAACTACAATTCCCCTCCTCTTTGGTACTTTCTCAGCCCCTTTTCTCATTTTACTTTCCTCCCTCTCCAATCATGACCCTAATCACATTCTTTACTTCTGAATCCCTTGCCCCTCTGTCCTATGGCTTAGAATGTGATTAGGGATTATCAGGCCTGGATTGCTCCTACCTGGAGGAAGGCTCACAACTGTGCTGGCTGGGTATGTTACAAACTCACGTTACATCACTTTAACTGGGCCCTCCCTGCAGCAAGGGAATCCTTTTATTTTCCCCTAATTGATTCCCTGTCTAATTCACCATCAAAGTTTTTCCAACCTCCTCAAGCCCCTCACACCTGCTCACTCTCTTTCAGGTAAGAACCTCACCTCTTACTTCACCAAGAAAGTGGAGACCGTTCACTGTTGAGAGCCCTCTTCTCTCCTCAAAACCCCTTGATGCCGAGTCCCACACTCTACTTCTTCCCTCCAGTTTCTGGCAACGAGGAAGCTCTAAAGACAGCTTCCCTACACATGCTGTTGATTCCAACCCCTCCTGTCTTCTCTAACTGACTGCATCCTTGATCACTCCTTTTCTCTTTTGAATCTTCAACTTCTCCCTAATTTATTGGTCCCTTCTTTGCTTTCAAACATACTCAAGCCTCCTCCAAGCTTACAATAAAACTTACTATACGCTGTTAGCCTTAAAGCTATTGTCTTATATTTCTCCTCCCTTTCTTAGCCAAACTCCTTGAAAAGGCCGTCTATACTTGCTGCCTACAATTCCTCTTCTTTCACTTTTCAAACCTTTGTAATATGGCTTCTGACCTTAAACTCAACTTTCTGAAGCATACAGTGATCTCCTTAATTGCCAAAAATGATGGGTCTTTTTTTTAGGCTTCCTTTGACACTGCTGACCACCCTCTTCTTTGGGCTGGGTTTTTTTTTTTTGGTCACTATTCACTCCCAGTTCTCCCATGTGGTTAATCACTTCTTAAGTCTGCCCACTAACTATGGATTTTCCCCAAGGCTCCATCTTAGGCCCTCTATGCTTTTCTTTCTCTTTATTGGGGACCACATTAGCTCTCATGGGTTTAATTATTCCCTCCATGCAGCTGATTCACAGGTCTATACATCCAGCCCCCTGAGCTCCAGGCCCTCACCTACTGGACATTAAAAACTGGATTGCTGTAAACATCTTAAACTCATTATGTGTCCCTTGTAAAGCCTCCCCCCACTTCCTAACCTCCTTATTCCTAACAAAGGCACCAGCATTCTTGCAGTCTCTGCTTTGTTAATGTCAGCCCTATCTTGGACCCCTCACTTGCCCTTGCCCCACATATCCAATCTTCACCAAATCCTGTTGTTTCTACCTTTACAAGGCGTCTCAAATATGAGCCCTTTTCTCTACTCACACAGTTATCACCTCCACTAAGGTCTCAGCATCTCTTACCTAAATGATGACAATGGTCACAAAATTGGTGTATTTGCCTTAATTAACTCTCTTTCCATTTCTGTCCATCTTCCACACTGTGGGAGAAGTGCTCCACTGGTTTCCTCTGGCCTCAAGAATAAAATGTGAACTCTTCCGTTTAGTTTTTAAAGCCTTTCACAACAACATCTATTCCTGAGACCTGTAATTTGCTGCCTCTTTACTCCCGCCTCATATAATCTTCTTACTTCAAGAGGCAGGTCCCTCGAAAACTACCACATACTCGCTTTTCATTTCTTCTCTAAGTCCTCCCAGACGACCTTGTTATGTTTCCTGTTAGGATGGACATTCCTGTAGAGTAGGGACTGTTTCATTTATGGTATTTAGATCCCTAGGGCACAGAAGTGTTCCCTACATATAGCAGGCACTTAGAACACCCTTGTTGATGGACCAACACATTCTTCTTTCAGAGCTTCTCCACTTTCTGGTGGTCATGAAGAGCATTGATTATTGAGTATAACTCAGGGTTAGCACGTATTCACCTTTAGCCTTGCAAAGCTTTCTATTACCTGAGCAATTGCATCCTTGAGTCGATTGTATTTCTCTAGATCAAAACGCGTCTTTTTGGCTCCTTTATGGAAAAATAATAGGTATTGTCTGTCTCTGGCCTCTGGGTAAACATATTCCTATAAAAAATAAAGAAGGAATTGCATTATTAACACCTGGCTAAGTCTCATACAAAGTAGGCCTTCACAATTGCTTTACTTAATTGATTTTCATATATATTTGTATATGTGAAATTTTAATATATTAATTATATATAATACAATATGTAATTTGTGTAAATACCTATGCACTCCCATGGTACACCACCTTCTAGATTCTAAATATTCGCTGATGATGAGGGGAGTTGCTGGAGAGGGTATGATAGTAACCTTACCAGGACAGCAATATTTTAGGTCTGGATCAAGTCCCACAAACTTAAATCTGGAGTGAAACATCTCTCCTCCCATTCACTACAATTCTATCACCCTCCTCCTCTGGATCTGGGTCCTCAGCCAAAACAGGCAATGGTTGCAGACCCTAAAGACCCATATGAGACTGAATTCTTTTACTTTTCAGATCAATTCTAGTTTTAATTATTCAGCCTCATTTCCACATGATAAGGATGACCTGCTGTTACAGATTTACTGAAGAGCTATTCTCAGAGTGTGTGATGATCTCTTTAATTTTATGGTTTCAAGGAACTTGTCATGAAGCCTCTTTAGAGTACACAGATAGAGGACAGGCTGAAGACTCATTAAATGGACTGAAACATTTTCCAGCACCAATTTAGAAGTGAACTGACATTGGGGGGGATAAAGTATTTTATCGCTTCTTGGGTATCATTCAACACAAGTTGGGTGGAAACGCTATATATAGCAGTAATAAACACTGTATAGTATTGAATATTTTCTTTGGCAAGTAGAAATGAGGACTGTTCACACCTGCTTTTCCCAAGTGATGGCAAGTCCCATGGCTACTGTTTTGTGATTTGCCACATGAGGGCAGTAAAGCTATCATTCCAAGACACTGCATAGAGAAAAGTCTTTTATGAGTTACCCTTACACAGGGATTTTGGAGCTAGAAAAGTCCTTAGCTCAATCCCTACAAAAATGGAAAACAAACGAACAAAACACTCTGAGGCCTGGAGAAATTAACTTGCTTAAGGTCACAAAAAGGAGCCTGGAGATCGTATTGCTATGCTACATGTGCCAAGGAGCATATCTGACAAAAGGGAAGGCCTTGTGCACAAATACTTTATAGTACAGTGTATAGTATAATAAAGTGTAAATACTTTATAGGTTGGAAGGCAAATAAAAGATTTCATTTCTAGCTGATTCTTTAACGTCTTCCTTAGATTACCCCTACTATGAGCAATGAGCACAGATAAGCTGTGAGGGAGGGGTCTGGATGTTTTAGAATAGGATGTGCTGATTATGAATTTGGTGAACCTCGTGGCAGCAGCTGTATGTAAGATGTGTGGCAGGAGGAGTATTGGAGTATTTAGTGATTGGATGTTAGCTGCAGTTGGCAGCATTTGTTATACAGTCATTTTTCAGAATGTCTGAGTCTTTGTGACCCTACTTGGGGTTTTCTTGGCAGAGATGCTGGACTGGTTTGCCATTTCCTTCTTCAGCTCCTTTTACAGATGAGGAAACTGAGGCAAACAGGGTTAAGTGACTTGCCCAGGGTCACACAGCTAGTAAATGTCTGAGGTCAGATTTGTAGATTGATGGAAGAATTAAATAACACTAAATTCTTCCTGTTCTTGTATTTCTTTAGCCTTTCACAAGCAAAAAATGAATTGATGTTCTTGTCTTTTATAGATAAGCCTTAGAAAAATCAACTCTGTCTGTTTCGTAAGGAGGAGGTCCCAAACTTAATATCCTTTGCTGAACCACTAATCATACCAAGATTGAGGTGCATATCAATATCCCCTTTTCCCCAGGGGGATAAAGCCTTTTATGGTCATCAGCAGCATTCCTTCCCATATCCACTAGTTAGATCAGAGTCCAGGCTGAAGATCATCCAGTTGGCCCCCAAACTGACAGTCCAATGCTTTCTAATCTGGCTGACCTTTATAGCATGGGGAAATTGTGACCAAAAAGTGGTTCCTAGAGAGGCGTGCTTTATAACATGGCTCTTAGGAGAAGCAACGTTTCCACCCTGAGACTCTTCAGGGGCACGTGTCAAGACTCTCACCTGGCGTGTCATTACGAAGTACGCGTAGGTTGCCATGGCACTTCCATACGTGATGAAGTAGGTGACTGGCTCCATGATGTCCCAAGAGTACTCCCACCAGGTGAGCCGGGCCAGAATGCCAAACTGTGTGGCCATGTAGGCCAGCCCACCCCATAGCACCAAGGTTGTCCTCTTCTCTGCTTTCCTGCTGATCTCAATCCGAACCTGGAGCATATAAACAGTTAAACAGCATTTTGATACAGAAGCAGCTTATTCTTCTATTGCTCTGTGATCACCCAGGTGACAGGGACACTTGGGAAGGGCCCAAGTCAGTCTCCATTCTAGTAACTGCAGTCTGTATTTCAATATTTCACCTATAGTTCTTACTGGGTGCCATTACACCTCAAATTGGAGGAACTACCATCTAGTAACTAGTTAGGGCAATTGTTGTGTTTTGTGTTTCACTCCTGAAAAAGCTACAGGGCACGGCCTCACACAACACCCAAAAAAACTAGCCGTGTGACCTTGGGCAAGTTACTTAATCCCAATTGCCCTCCAAAAAGCAAAAAAAAAAAAGCTACAGGGCAGAGCTGATAGAGTCCCTTCTCAGCTCTTTGTAAAGTGTCCTATTGACATGTTATTTTTGTTACATAGAAAAGGAATTAAATTGGAATTATTCTGACTAGTCATTTGTTCAGGCTGCAAGTTACTTACTTTAAAAGGTGAGAAGACCCTCTTAAAGGTCAAGAGGCTGCAACTCTCCAACCCCAAAGGGATACAAAGGAAAGCCTCAAAGGGACACAATAAAGGCTGCTTCTGAGTTGCAAAAGACATTTTGATGCTAGAAAATTCAGTATTACTCCATTTAAATTTCTCGTCTGGACATTTCTATAGCTTCTGAAAATTCTTTAGTGTACATTTCTTGGGAAAGTGTCTTGGCTAAAGTCACAGAATCAGAGATCTGGAGGTGGAAGGTACTTAGATATCATCCAATCCAACCTTCTCATTTTTAGAAATGAAGAAACATGGGCTCAGAGTGACTAAGTGACCACCAGGTAGGGGAACCGAGCTAATAAATGTCTGAGTCAGTATCTGAACTGACTCCGAGCCCACTGCCCTATCCACTATGCAATGCTGCCTTTCAAAAAAACAAAACAAAACACCAAACCAAAAAACCTCAAAGCTTTGCAGAGACGTCCTTACTCGGCTTATTTCCAGCCCTGCATGAAGAGTAGTAAAGCTAGACTAAAAAGCTCAAAGGTCTATCACCAGATTTCCAAGTTATTACTTCTCAGTTCCTCTGTGGGCCTTCACTAGGCCCTCTGCCGTGGCTCAACCACATACCCTAGGAGAGTCTGCACTGGGGAGGAGCTGACAACAAGGTGCCGCTGTCGGAAGGCATGTAGCTCATAAAGGATGGGCAGCATTGTGACGGTCACCTTTTCCAGGGGAGCGAGCTGCTCCTTGAGATCTTCTAATCTTTCCACAAGCTCCTTTTCTTTACTCAGCTGGTGCTGCTCGATGCACAGTGTGGTGTAGAGCTGCTGGACCAACGTCTTCACATCATTCAGTGTGGCTGCATTTTCATGGCCTAGGAGGTCTGAAAGCAAGGGGTGGAACATTTCTGAGCATATCTTCATCTCAAGCAGTTACTGCTGCATCTGTTGGGGAGGGCCTAGAAACAAGGAGGTTCACAGCACGATGCAAGCTTTCCACCTGAAAATCCACTGCGACAAATGACAAACTAAGGAATGGACCAGCTCTTGCTGGATGTACATTTTCTGTAAGATCCTAGCAAATGAATTCACTTCTGAGCATGTCAGTTTTTGACAGTAATACCTACTGTGGGGATTCTCAGTAGTCAGATGAGTCACAGTTAAACTGTTTACTAAAAATAATGTAAAATAAGCCTCCTCTGAACAATAACTTTATTTTCTATTACTCAATAACAGTCAGGAGCTAATGCAACTGGAATCAGGAATAATTTTTTAAAACTACCTTGCTTCTTATTAACATATGTGTATGTAGTTTACTTGTGACTCAGATATATTATTGGCTATTTTCCTTTCTAATTCTAAAAGGAAATTATTTAGGAGATGTTTAAATTTCAGATCACAGATAGATGGCATGGGGCTGCATTTGGGTACCCATAAAATATTAAAAGAACCAGAAGAAAACCTTCAGCCCATCAGATGCTTCTACAGGGGATTTAGAGAAAGACATGTACAAGAATCTGATAGAAAGCATGGGCAGGTTGAAGGTGCTAGTAGCATATGGAATATCCACACCAATAAGTTCATGAACCCCATTAAGTAAGTTAAAATTCAACAGTATGTGTGCAGCAGCCTTGCTGAGTTTCAGGTTGGCCATAGGGTAGCATATATATATCTTTTTGGAGGGGGGAAGGCAGGGCAATTGGGGTTAAGTGACTTGCCCAAGGTCACACGGCTAGTAAGTGGTAAGTGTCTGAGGTTGGAATTGAACTCAGGTCCTCCCGACTCCTGGGCCGGTGCTATATTCACTGCACCATCTAGCTGCCCCAGGTAGCATATTAAAAAAAAAATTTACTTCTGGGGCAGCTAGGCGGTACAGTGAATAAAGCACTGGCTCTGGAGTTAGGAGGACCTGAGTTCAAATTCGGCCTCAGACACTTAACACAAAGACTAGCCATGTGACCTTGGGCAAATCGCTTAACCCCAATTGCCCTCCAAAAAGCAAAAAAAAAAAAAATTACTTCTAAAACTTAAATGCACAATAATAAAAGAAAAATAAACATATTATACATTTAATTAGTAAAACTTAAATACAGACTAAGTGGAAAAAATTGCCATGTGCACAGCACAATGTAAGAGAGAATTCCAAATATACAGCAATACATTTCTATTTCAAGGATGCGTGTATAATAAATACTACAAATTGTGTTCAGAGCTGTCCAGGGGCAGCCTATTTTTTAGCCACTGTTATAGGTAAAGAGACTGCAGTCTGCATTGATTGAGGGACTAATCCTCTGATACAATTGCAAATCCATAACGTCTTGAAGTGTGTGCCATTAACAAAATGAAACAACTAATAGTTAGAAATCTATCACTGTACACTTTCCATAAGTGGTTCAACTGCCCACTGTCCTTTGTCATCCCTCTTAAAAACTGGAAAGATGAGCCTAATGCAATTCTCTTAACACCAGTACCTTGTGCCTCCAGTGCTCAGGAAGCCCATCTTCCTAGGGAATTGTACTTTGAGGATGGTGTGTGTGAGACACCCCCAGTCCCTGGCACTTCCCTGAGCAGGGCAGATCATACCCCAAACACTTTTTCTCATTCTGTGTGGTTCTTCACATCCTCTATAAATCCTCTCTACAGAGCAGCCACCCAAAGAAGTGGGCAGGGGAAGGAGGGGGGGGAGGGCCCTAGCTCTCTTGACATTCAGTGGACACCAAGGTAGCATGCGGGCTTTCTGTTATCCCTGCTCTTTATGCGTGGCCAGCCTCTCATTCTGCAGTCAGACATCTCTCCCTCCATCCTCCTGCTCACTTTCTCAGGGGTAATACTCATGCCAACCATGTGCCTCTCCATTGTCCTTTGGGTGATCTTCTGCAGCTGTATGACTTACAGTCATAGTTACAGACAGCTCACCATCCAAAGACTATAGATATGTTTTTAAAAATGGGCTTTTGTTATAAGGAGAACCTTGAATTTATTAAAAGTACAACGCAATTTTCCCAAAACAAAACAGCTCATCCTTCTTCTGCTCATTTCTAGGCCCAGTTCATATTATGTGAGATGATGAAGCAACTTCAGAGGTCATCTATCCAAGTACAGGATGTAATCTGAATAGCAATTGTTGGTCTGATTTTTTTTCTGTGCAGATAATTAGGCAAAATGCTTCTAAGTGTTTTGGGATCTCATTTAGAGGCTTTGTAGCGTCCCAGGGCTTAATGTCATCTGCAAACAGGCGCATCTGGAGGGTCTTATCACCTATGGGGATTGTCTCTTCCATTTGGGCTCTGTGCTGGATGCTCCCCATAAGAGAAGTAAATGCCTTTGGTGAGCACGTCTCCCAATTTAATGCCCTTTTTGACATTACTCATCAGATCCAAACACAATTATTTTGTTGTTTCATCTTTCAAGGAATCTTGCATAATATATGCATGGGGGACATCTTGTTGGAGAAGCCTTTAAGCCTGAATTTCACTCTATAGAATCAAATCCTTGTTTTAAATAATCAGCAAGCTAGAAGCATCCCATGATCTTGTAATTTCAACACTTTTCATTCAATTTTGTAACTGAAAACGCGGTAGACTTGAGATCGCTTATGAAAGCCCGACTTCTCATACTTTCATCAAGGACACAACACTGAGACATACATAAATTATTTTTTAAAGCCCTCTTTTATTTTCTTAAAAATATTTTTCTGATGAACAAAAATTCTATTTTCTTTCCAGCAATTAAGGTGGGAAGGTGCGGAGGGGAGAAAAAAACAAAAGCCTTGTAACAAATGTGCATAGTCAAGCAAATAAATTCCCATATCAGTCATGTCCAAAAAAAACCTACCCCCAAAACCCCCCACAAACACATCTTATTTTGTATCTTATCTCATCACCTCTCTGAAGGAGGTAGACAGCATTCTTCATGACTGATCCTCTGGGATCAATGGTCATTGCATTGATTAGAGTTCTTAAGTTGTTGAAAATTGTTTTTTAAACAATGATGTTACTGTACTAATTGCTCTCTTGGTTCATTTCATTCTGCATTCAGTTCAGATAGGTCTTCCTGGCTTTCTCTGAAACCATCCCGCTCATCACTTCTTATAAAACAATAATCTGGTACATACAGATACCATAATTTGTTCAGCCATTTTCCAACTGGTGGGCCCTTTTAGTTTCTAGTTGTCACTACCAAAAAGAGCTGCTCTAAATATTTTGTATATATGGGTCCTTTCTCTCTTTCTTTACTGTAAATTATTTTCATAAATATTATTGAGAGATGGAAAGCTGGCGCATGGGGACTTCTAGCCAAGACAGCTTCCTGAATGAAGGCAGCATCCCAGCTCCCACAGATCTATTAGTAAAAATCTAAAAATAGCATCAGAATAAGTAACGATTGAGAAATCCAGTGAGAGACTTGAGTGTCTTCTTCCATCATACACACGCACAGCCTTCAGAAGTCCATGGATAGGAAAGTGTTCCTACTATAAATGTCAGGGTCAGTGCGGGCAAATTAAATGGTAGCCTCCCAGGATAAACTGAGATGGTCCAGAGGCACCGACAGCCTGCAAGGCTATGTATCTGTAGAAAACAAGAGCAGAGGACTCCCCTGAGAAGGCCCCAAGATGGTTGAGAACCTGTTGCATGAACCTTGGAAGTAATTGGGAGTAGCCCAGTCCTAAAGATTCCAAAGTCCCCAGCATTCTGTCCTAAGATGTTATAGAGGGACCTGAAGAGTCAGTGCTCTGAACCTCAAAGCTCTAGGAAGTTCTAACCCTAGGAGATGGAGGTCACCACAGGAACCCAGATGACAATAGGTTGAGACCAAGCATGGCTGACCACCTCACCCAGAAGCACAACAGAATACCAACAGTACGTGGTCTTGGGAACAATGCTCCAATTTAGGAGCTAAAGCTATATAGAAGAGTAAAGATACCAATACTTTAAAGTATTTTAATAGATTCAGAGATATACAAAAATCCAATTGAGAAGGAAAAAATAACTCCCCAGCAACTACTACCCAAGATTCAAAGGGAAAAAAATGGATTTTCCACAAGGACTGTATGAATACATAGGAGAGATTAAAAAATGAAAGAAAAGCTCTGGAAGAAAGAATTGGGAGGAGAATGGATGGCTTAGAAAAAAAGTGATAAATCTTACCCAAATAATGGATTCCCTAAAAGTTCGAACAGACCAAAAAAGAAATCAATGATATGAGACAGCAAGAACCCTGTCAGGATAACACAAGACCTGGCTATTTATGCTATAAATGGGAAGAGAACTTGGACTGCAGCATTCCAAAAGGCAAAAGATATGGCATCATAATGAAGAATAACTCACCTGCAAAGCTGAGGGGAGAAAAATAGACCTCTAAGGGGAAAGAGGACTTTGAAGCATTCCTGATGAAAAGAGCAGGGCTGAGGAGGGACTTTAAAATGCAAACACCAAACTCCAGAGAAACCTGGAAAGGTAATGTTGTTTAGGGAACTGGAAGGGGCAATACAATTATAAAGGACAAATGTTCTAATGAGGGAGAAGAAACAAGTGTCTCCTTAATATCTTTGAAAGGCATTGACAGAGCTAAATAAGAAAAACAAAGAAGCCCATGGTAGATGGGTTCTATTCTGAAGGATTTAAGGGAAGGTAAAGGAAAGAATGCACTAGTAGACAAAAGAGGAAGAAGGAAGTGGAACTTCCTATTTCTCATCATTGAGATGCATGAGAAGAGTGTATAAAACATGGAGAAGAGGTGAGGGGTGTGGGTTATCAGGAAAACTGCCTTCTTACTTGAAATGGACAATGGAGGATTGAACACACACACACATTATTATATACAGTATGGATGATATACAGAGACATCAACTCCAACAGAAAAAGAGGTGGGGATAGGAAAGGGTTAAAATGGAGACTACTATTGGAGGGAGAAAGAATCACAAATAAAAAGCAGAGACCTGGAAACTAAGGGGGTGCCTATCAATTGGGAATGTCTTAACAAATGGTGCCATGTGAAGTAATAGAATGTTCATGAATCATAAAAGATGATTAAAAAATTTTTTCAGAGAATCAAGGGAAGTATGGACTGAAGTAGAATGAACTGAGTAGAACCAGGAGAAGAGGGCAAACCATAACAATAATAGCATAAAAACAAGTTTGAGAGACTTAGCTCTGATCAATGCAGTGACCACGTCTTGTGTTCCAAGGACCTATGATGAAGCTTGTTACCCATCTCTTGACAGAAAGGGGATGGATGACTAGAGATGAAGAAAGACGTACCATTTTTGACATGGCTTCCAAGTGGATTGTGAAATGTTTGGCTATACTTATTTGTTACCAGTGGGATTATCTCCCTTGGGATTTTAGTTGGGAGGTGGGAACTGAGAGGGAAAGCAGAGTGCACAACAGTGGCTTGTTTTTTTTTTTTTTTTAAGGGTCAAAGGAACATTTAAAAAATTCACAAGAGAGAATAGAATGAAGTTCAGACAGAAGTGTGGATTAGCAGAATAGTTCTGAAAGGGATGGGTTGCACTTATTTTATGCTTTTTAAAAAGTGGTATAGCCCAGAGACTCACATCTTCATTTACAATCTACTTTTTGTATTCTACTTTATATAACAGAAATGCTCATTTTGGAGGGTGTTAAGTTCAGAATTTTAAAAATTAAATAAAAAAAGTATGTGGGTCAGTAGTTGTTGATATTTTCTAGATTATCTTTTTTAAAAAGTATGAAAACTATGACTTCTTCCAAGACTTTGGTATCCTCCCCCTATTTCAGATATCTTTGAAATCTCTCTCTCAAGATGCTTAAAGCTGTGTTGTTTCCGGCATGGACTTCATCTGTGTATACTTAGTCTAATCCAACTGCTCTTTCCTTTTTTGTTTGGTTTAATGCAATTTCTGCTTCCTCCTGAAAAGTTCTTTAGGGACGGTGATATTAGTATCCTAACTATTGACTCCACTGTCAATAGACCTTTGTTA
This sequence comes from Petaurus breviceps papuanus, assembly GCF_028583685.1. NCBI lineage: Eukaryota > Metazoa > Chordata > Mammalia > Diprotodontia > Petauridae > Petaurus > Petaurus breviceps. The sequence goes on from NW_027187353.1 coordinate 102,036, forward strand.
GGGAAATACTGATTCATGTTTTACATTATTTAAGGTCTTCCTTCTGTTCTAATCTTTAAATACTCCAAAGATTGTATTTTTCACTAAATCTCAACAAATTTGTTGGAAACTTGTTTTTCTCTCCATTGTTTGTTTTGTTTTACGATCTTCCACCATTCTCCTCCCCAAAATTTCACAAATGAGGTCATATTCTTGTTTTGTTTTTGTTGCCTTTTGGAGGGGGGAAGGTAGGGCAGCTGGGGTTAGTGACTTGCTCAAGGTCACACGGCTAGTAAGTGTTAAGTGTCTAAGGCCGGATTTGAACTCAGGGCCTCCTGACTCCAGGGCTGGTGCTCTATTCACTGTGCCACCTGAGTTCATATTCTAAATAGGCACAGTCCTTAGCTGATCTCTCTTGACAAGGAGATCAAGTGCTTGGTGGTTAAGGACGTTTCTAGGCTCCTTTGGACTCCTCTTGTGGCAACTGACTTATGGGAGCCAAATTTCCTTCCTTTGGAAACAGTAATAGATTACGCTAGTGGGGAGTGTTTACTTTATTTCCACTTATCTGCATCAATAACTTGTTTAAATAAAGTTGTCTTTACAGAAACGAGGTACTACATGGATTTAGAATGCTGCATATAATGTCTGACTTGGTTGATTTGTTGGCTAGTTTTGCTGAACTAATTTTTTTGTTAAACTCTGTTATAAGGGAGGATTCTCTGGAAGGGAGAGGGATGTGTAGGTGATATATAAACAAAAGATAGTAAAACAATTTTATAAAATAATTCTGATTGGAATTGGCTCAGTTGTACATCTTATCCTTTCATTTTTATTCTTCTAAATTTCATTTTAACTTTTGAATTTACAAGTGACTGGACACACAACTTAATAAGAAATGACTTTACTTTGGTAATCAGTAATTTCTTACTGCTTATGATATAATAAATTTTATTCTTTCTCAATGTAATTTGGTCCCTAATATATCTAATATTTTATGACTCTCTTCTTAAAGAAATTATGTATGATATACAAGTAAGGCAATGTGGCACACTGGGTATACAACATGAGATCTGGCTTCAGAGTTGGAAAGTCCTGTGTTGAAGTCCAGCTAAGTGGTGTAGTGGATAGAGTTCTGGGTCTGGAGTCAGGAATACCTGAGTTCAAATGAAGTGAAGGAGAAGTTGGTGGGGGAGGATGTCAGAGATGCAAGATGAGATTGGGGCCTCTCAGCAAGCTGCTTCAATTATCTGGTAAAATATGAAGTGACATTCTCCGCTAAGCGAATATGGAGAACTGGCTTCAGAAGACATGAGAAGATATGGAATAGTTGTTGTGGTGAATAGGGAAGGAAATCAACTAGAGGAGTTTGTAAGATTGCCTTGCTGCAGGAGAACCCAAATGAATTTCAATAGCATGTTTTCACGACTTCTTCCTCCAGGTCCATTCAGCATCATGTAAATACAGAAGTGAAGATAGTAGATTATAGTAACAGAGAATTGGTATTTGGTAAGGCATGAATGACAATAGAAAAAGGGAGAAAGGGACTCAAGAATAGAGAAAAGCATAGAATTGAAATGTTTTTCTTCATTATAAGGTTTCTATGCTCTAAGATAATATCAGTCTTTAAACAGGTGTCATACATAGCTGAGAAATATGCATAGTCCTTTCTATTTTCACTAAATAATTGCCAAGCATCTATTATAGCTAACTTTCTAATGTTATAATCAGGTACTTACCTCCTTTCTTGTTTATATTTTTGTAAGATTTGTCTAGGTATAAGTTGGGGTTACACCTAGTATAAGGAAACCAGAAGGTAAGGAAGTGTGCAATGTCTTTTAGAAAGATTTTCATCCAAGATGGTTAAGAAATTCTGGAATTTAAAGAGTCTTAGGTTATCTGGAATATTCACTTGTATAAAACAGTTCCTCCAGAATAATGCTACATGAATGAAATGGGTTACTGTATTTAGGTGTTGGCTAAATAAGTATAAATGGATGAACTAGCATGGTACTAGGAAGATGGATGACACAAATTCTCAAAAAGAATTACATTCTAAAATTAGGTAGAAATTACTCAATTTTTTAAGCAGTCTGTTCCACAAGGTTATCCATGAAACTTCTTTATATGAAACATAGTCTATTCAAAAATACCTCTCCCATATGTTCCCCAACCCGATAAAAGAGCTATTTACTTCTCTTTGGTGGTCGAACGTGATATGTTGCATCATTAATGACCAGTTTGAAGTCATCAAGGAGCAAGAGGTCTATCCCTGTTGAGGAGGCAACACGAACACCATCTGTAAGAAATTAAAATAAAACTTTTCATGTGGTCCATGATTATTTTTACAGAGAGGTCAGGGACAAGAGATCTTCCAAATCAAGTTAGACGTAAGATTCAATTATTTTAATTGTAAATTGTAAAAATGGTTTAACACCTTTCGAATTTCATTTAATAGTTCTTCATAAATACTAACTCATAAAGAGAGGACAGTACTATCTTTTGCCAGCAGACAGTACTTTTTATCCAATGACCTTAAAGTATGTGTTCACAGTTCCTTATATCTTAACAAATGTAAAGATGAGGACAATGGAAAACTGGAGAGATGTGTTAAGTGCCTTGTCCACGGTATGCGCTTAATAAATGGTTACTGAATTGAATTAAAGGTCAAAAAGAGGAGCTGAGTAAAAAAAACCAAAAAACTAAACAAACAAAACCAGGGCTCTCTGCTGAACTCACTTGGCTTTAGCTGATTTGGATGAACATCATACTCACAGGCGATATATCCTTGTGGTCTGAGGGTAATAAGTTCACTAGCCATCATAAGTCTCAGCCAAAAATCTATAGGAGTAGAAATCCACATAGATTTCCCATTTTCTTCAGTGCTTATGATGGAAGTTATTTGCCCAGAGGACCTTGCTATGTTAATCACAGCATCTTGTACACTCATAAATATTAAATATTTTGTAAAGGTTCAGGCTGGATATAATGGAGCAGCCCAAACAGGCTCATTATTCTTAATAATCTGGAGAGTCGAAAACTTATAGTTCTGATAGTTTCTTTTTTCTCAAGACTGTTTAAAGCTATTTTAAAATTAATTACTTTCTTAAAAAATTCATGTCTTATTGCTTCATCCTGAAAAAGGTTTTTGTCTTTTACATACTGTTTTCTTTAAATTTTTAAGGGTTCTGAATTTAATGAACTCCAATAAGAGGAAACATTCCTATATGTGAAATGGGATAAAAAGATAGTTACCAATCAATCAATTGGTAAACATTTATTGACCTACTGTGTGCCAGGCACTGTGCTAAGTGCTGGGGATACAAAAAGAGGCAAAGACAAGCTCAAGAAGCTTACAATCTAATGGGGAAGCAGCTCAACCAGAATGTGCAAAGGAAGCTATATACAAGACAAATGGGAAATAATTATCAAAAGGAAGGCACTAGAGTTAAGAGGGATTGAGGAAGACTTCCAGTAAAGATAGGGACTTAAAGGAAGCCATGGAAGTCAGTAGTGGGAGAGCATTCAAGGCATGGGAGACAGTCAGAGAGAATGCCCAGAGCAAGAGCCCAGAGAATCTTGTTCATGTCACTGATCAAAGAGTCCGTGTTGGGCCCAATCTCTATTCTGCATAGCATTTTTAAAAAAAGTATATGATAAATCCACTATGTTACTTTCACAGCTGTCTCGCTTGTCTGTATTTCCTTCTGTTTTCTTCTCTGCATTTAGAGAAGACGTCAGTGACCCTTTTTTCTTTTTCTTTCCTGGAAACATTATCACTAGCCTCTCCCCACCAACATGAAAAAGAAAAACACAATCCTTGTCACAAATAAGCATGGCCAAGACAAACTAGTCCATACATTTGCCATGGATGTCTCATTTGGCACCTTGAATCCACCACCCTTGGCTGATCATTACACACACCAGACATCTGAAGTCTTCAGAAGTTGTCTCTACAGTGTCATTTTCACTGTATGAACTTTCTCTCCTGGTTCTACTCATTTCACTCTATCTTCCCAAGTTTCACTGATACCATCTCTTTCCCTTTGTCATTTCAGCAGCATAATAACACTCTATTTTATACCTTGTTTTTTTCAGCCATTTCCCAATTGATGGGCAATCTTCCCTTCCTTCTGTTTCCAATCCTTTGTAACACTGAAAATGCTGAGCTATAGGCCAGAAGTGGTACTGTTATGTCAAAAGGTATGCAAAGTTTAGTGACTTTGGGAACATAGTTCTAAATTGCTTTCCAGAATGAGTGGTCCAAGTCACAACTTCACCAGTGTATCTGTTTCTCTAAAGCCCCTCCAACAACTATCATTTTCTTTTTTTGGTGATATTTTGAAAATCTGATAGGTGTGAGATAGAATAACATCTATTTTAATTTGCATTTTATTTATTCTTAGTGATTTGGAACTTTTGTTTACATTGCTATTGATATTGATGTTGGATTTATTCCTTAAATAATTGTCTTTTTTTATATCTTTTGATCATTTATTTATTAGGGAATGGCTGTCATTCTTATGTATTTAAATTAATTCCTTATATACTTTGGAAATGAGACCTTTATCAAAGAGGAATTGGCTGCAAATATTTTTTCCAATGAGTTATTTTGCTCCTAATGTTAAATGAATTGTTTTTGTTTGTACAAAAAATACTGAAATGTGATTAATCAAAGTGGTCCATTTCATCTTCCATGATCCTTTGTTTGGTCAAGAGCTTTCCCCCCATAATTAAGAAAAGTATTTTCTTTGTTGTTCCTTGACTGTATATGACCTTTTATATCTAAGCTATGTATCATTTGGAGTATATTATGGTATATGGTATAAAACCTTGATCTCAATCTAATTTCTACAAGACTTTTTTTCTACATATGTATATGTGTATATGTAGATATCATACATAGATATACAGATATACACATATATAGATATATCTATATATAATCTCTCTCTCTATATATATCTCTATACACACACACACACATGCATATATGTTAATGAATAGTGAGTCCTTACTCAAGGAGTTGCAGTTTTCCTAACTGTTTATCAATTACTATGTTCATTTGATTGTGCATGTTACAGACCTAATCTTCTCCAGTGGTCAACTTAACTTCTCTGTTTTTTAGCCAGTACTAAATCATTTTGATAACTACGAGTCTGTAGTATTGTTTGGGATAAAGTGTTAATGTTCTCTTCTTTCCAGGTTTTTAAAAAAATGACTTCCCTTGGGAGTATCGACCTTTTTGTTGCTCCAGATTAAATTTTATTGCTGTGTTGTCCACCTCTCTGAAGTAATCCTTTAGTAGTACGATTGGTATGGCACAATCCATTGAGGTAGTACTGTCACTTGTATTATGGTGGCACGTCCCAACCATGAGCAATTAATCTCTCTCCACATATTTACTTCTGCCTTTTTATTTCTATAAAGAATTCTGTATTTGTATTCAGATGCTTTCCTGCATAGGTTTTGATAGGTCAGCTCTCAAATGTAATCTATATTCTGTAGTTATTTTGAATAGAATTTATCAACTTATTTCTTTGTCCTGTGCTTTGTTGGTAACATATAGAAGGCCGATGATTTGTGTAAGCTTATTTTATATCCTGCTTCTTTGCTAAAGTTATTGTTTCAATTAATCTTTAAATTGTCACTCTTAGGGTACTTTACATAGACCATCATATATACAAAATTGAAATTTTTTGCTGCTCTTTATTATTTCTCCTTATTTCCTCAATTTCTTTTACTTGTCCTATTTTTATAGCTCATATTTTTAGCACTGTGTCAAATATCAGTGGTAATAATGTACAGCCCCCTGCTTTACCCATGATCTTAATGGATAAGAATCCATTTTATCACTATTACACATAATACTAGCTCTTGGTTTTAAATACTGTGGGTAGCTGAAAAAACTAAAGCAACTGTTTTGTCTAAAGTTCCTCTATCTTGTCCATGACTCGGTTTACATGGCAGCACCCACCCCTGCAACCTTCCTTTCTGATATATGAGCAAGGACAGTCCTCTCTGTTAGGACAGGGTTACAAGAGATAGCTAACCGGAAAAAGAGCCTTTCCTGTGACTAGTCCAACAACTGGCCTGTCCAGTCATAGGACACGACGTCTCCTATGCTTACCCTACAAGTCCCCAGCAACAGCCCAGTCTAATCCTGAGCTACCCCACACCCAATTCACCTCCTGCCTAAATTGAAACCTATGTAACATTTGTCCTTTTGTTCCTTCAGGGAGTCTCTGTGGATGGAGCTCCCTTGAGGGAGAACTCAATAAATCCTTGTTGGTTCCTAAATTGATGGTATTGGATTATTATGGTTTTGGTTCTGTTTCTGGTCCTTTACCGCACTGACAATTTTACACACAATACTACTTATCAAATTATGTTATGATCCATTTATTCTTTTGCTTTTCACTGCTTATTTTTTAAACAGAAATGGGTCTAATCTTGTTAAAAGTTTCTCACCCAGGGGCGGCTAGGTGGCGCAGTGAGTAAAGCACCAGCCCTGGAGTCAGGAAGACCTGAGTTCGGTTCCAGATTCAGACACTTAACACCCATGCAAAAAAAAGAACTAGCCATGTAACCTTGGGCAAGTTACTTAACCCCAATTGCCCTCCAAAAGGCAAAAAAAAGAGAGAAAGTTTCTCGCCCCTGCTTTTATTGATATAATTATGTTATTTATATTGTCATTTAATTACTATAGTCTATTATGTTTTGGGTTTCCTTAGATATTGAAACGGTCTTGTATTCTTGGTATAACTCCAGCCTGATTATAGTGCATGATTTTTTAAATATGTTTTTGTGGCTAATATTTTATTTAAAATTTATTTATTTATTGCTTTTTGGAGGGGGGAGGACAGGGCAATTGGGGTCAAGTGACTTGTCCAAGGTCACACAGCTAGTAAATATTAAGTGCCTGAAGTCATATTTGAACTCTGGTCCTCCTGACTCCAGGGCCAGTGCTCTATTCACTGCACCACCTAGCCACCCCTTATTTAAAAATTTTGCATCAATATTAATTTGGATTATTGTTCTATACTTTCCTTTCTCTGTCTTGACTCTCCTTGATTTAGGTATCAAGCCCATATCACAGAAGGAGTTTGGTAAGATCCTGTCTTTTCCTAGTTTTGCAAACATCAGTATAATACTGGCACCATCCTCTGAATGTCTGATAGAATTAATTTGTAAATCCATCTGGTACTGGGGATTTTTTCTTTGGGAGTGAATTTATTATTCCATTTCTTTTTCTGGGTTATGATTATTTAAATTTTATAATTCTTGTTCTGTTATTGTAGATAAAATTTTTTGTAGATATTTTTCCAGTTAAACTGTCGGTCTTGTTGGCATACAACTGTTCAAAATAGCTATGAGGCTTTTTTGGTAGAGGGAATTTTTTTTAATCTAATTTAAAAAAAATTTACAAGCATTTATTTTCCCTCTTTCTTCAACTGGGGGAAAAGGAAAAACAACCTTATAATAAATATGCATATCCAAGCAAAACAAATTTCTGCAATGAGCATGTCCAAAATGTATGTCCCATTCTGCATCTTGAATATATCATCTTTCTGCTAAGCCCTTCTTAGCAAGGGGGAAGCATGCTTCATCACTGGTCTTTTGGACGGTGGCTAGTCACTGCATTGATCAGAGTTCTTAAACCTTTCAAAGTTGTTTTTTCTTTACTATGTTGTTTTCAGTGAATAAATTATTCTCCTAGTTCTTACTTCATTCTGCATCAGTTCATACAAGTCCTTCCAGATTTCTGTGAAACCATCCCTTTCATTCCTTGAATCACAATATTATTCCATTATATTCATATACCAATCATCTGTTCAGCTATTCCTCAACTGATGGGCACCCCATAATGTCCAGTTCTTTGACACTACAGAAATAAGTTTTGGTGCCATATGGGTCTTTTTCCTCTTTCTTTTGATGCTCTCTCTTAATTCTACTCCTGCCTATCTGACAGCTCCTTTCTCAGTCTCCTTTACTGGTTCTTTATCCAGATCATACCCATTAACTCTGGTTAATGGACATGTCCATCTTGTGGGACCTCTGTTTTTCTCTTTTTATACTATCTCAGTTGGCGATCTTATCATCTCCCATGGGTTAAAGTATCATCTCTATGCAGATGATTCTTACATCTACTTATCTACCCATAACCTCTCTCCTGACTCCCAGTCTCACATCACCAACCCCCTATTAAATATTCTGAACTGGATGCTTCATAAGCATCTCAAATTCAATGTGTTCAAAAGAGAACTCATCACCCTAGTATCTTCTGAACTTCCTTTACTCAAGCTCACAAGCTGGGTGTCACAACTCATTCTCACCCCCACAAATCAGAATCTGTAACCAAATCTTGTAATTTCTATCTTTACAATATCTCTCATCTACATTCCCTTCACTCACACAACTACCATACTGATGTAGGCTTTTATTACCTCCTTCCTGGACTATCAATAAATATATAAATGGATGTGCCCTTTCCTCATCAAGTAATCACTAGAGATATATCTCACTTTCCTAAGAAAACATTTTGGTCTTTCTTATATTTTGATTAGATTTGTCTAGGTCTGAGAGAGTTATACTATTTTTTTTTTTTTTGCTTTTTGGAGGGGGGATGGCAGGGCAATTGGGGTTAAGTGACTTGCCCAAGGTCACATGGCTAGTAAGTGTTAAGTGTCTGAGGCCACATTTGAACTCAGGTCCTCCTGACTCTAGGGTCAGTGCTCTATTCACTGTGCTTCCTAGCTGCCCCGACTATTATAATTTTACTCTTTCTTTCTGTGTAATCACTTACCTTTTCCTTTAAGTATTTAGATACTATGCCATTCAGTACATCTATTTTAAGTATTAATATGAATTCACACTATAGTGTCTATAAAAATAAGGAAATTTCCTTGTTCATCTATTTTTATTGTTGCTTTGTTTGAGATCATGATTGCTACCTTTGCTTTTTTGAGTTTACCTAAAGCGTGGGTTTTTAATCTTTTTTTTTATTACAGATCCCAGTCATGGATTCCTTTTAGAAGTCTGGCAAAGTGAGTGGATGCCCTTGCATAATATTTCTCAATAACTGAAGGAAATGCAAGGTTTCAGTTAAAGGTTAATGAACATAAAGGTAAGTTTTTCTCCATCCATGTGGACCCCCAGTTAAAAACTCCTGAACTAAAAAGATAACAGATTTTACTCTAGTCCTTATTTTAATGGTGTCAATCTTTTTATCACAAGTGTGTTTTGTATAACCATCCTGGGTTATGTGACCCTGTCCGTGTTCACAGTTATGACTGTTTGTTGTGGGCTTTCTTCTGTCCTAGAGATTATACTTTTCCTTTTCTTTCTCTTTGGCCCCCTCTTTACAAAGAAGAAGAGGGCGGTGGGACAGGCCTGTGCTCAGAACAAGTCTGTCTCCCTTTTAGTGCTCCTCTTTTCTTGTCCTTCCCTGAAAGGAAGGGACAGTTTCTTACCCTTCCCTTCTTTCTTTTTATTCCCTCCTTCATGATCTTTCTGATCAGAGATTCCCTCTGAAGATAAGGTTTTTGTTTACTACTAATATCTCTCTGAATCTGCATTCCTTCTTAATCCCAACCTTCCCTTCCCTTTTCTTATATGTTTCCCTGTGGAAGTTAATGTAGCTGTATGCCAAAATCTCTGTGTATGTGTATTCCATCCTCCTTTGTTCAGTTCAGATGAAAATGAGGTTCATTTTTAGCTTGTTCCCTCCACTCCTTCCTCCTTCTCTTCTCTGATGTATTTCTTTTTTTCCTCTTAAGATCATCAAAATATAACAAAACTGCTCTCAGACCCTCTATCATATTTACTTACCCTACAACCCTTGAATACATTAGGATTCCATTTTCCATTATGATGTTTTTTCTTCTCCCCTGTTAGACTATAAACATTTCAACATAAATCCCTTCTACTTGCTCAAATGTATTTACCTTTCTATGTTTCTTGACTCCTATATTTGTATTTATCTGCTTGGTTTTGGTCTCTTCATCAGGAATATTTGTAAGTCCACTATTTCATTAAAGTTTGGTTGGATTTTTTCCCCACACAAGATTATACTCAGCTTTGCTAAGTAAGTTATTCTTGGTTATAAGTATTCAAAATCTTTTTTTTTTTTTTGCCTTCTGGAATACTGTTTTCTTATCCTTTGTAGTGGTATATTCCAAGTTTTATATAATGTTGACAATGGCTCCTTGGTATCTGAACTCTTTCTTTTAGGCTGCTTGCATTATTTTTAATTTGGTTTGGAAACTAGGTTTGGGCTATGACTTTTCTGGGAGTAATTATTTTGTGTTTCTTTCTGAAGGTGGTTAGTGAGTTTTCTACTTTCTCTCCTCTGGTTTTAATAGGTCTGGGAAGTTTTCATTTATTTTTTTCTTAAAATATAATCAAGGTTTTCAGCTAGTCTGAATATTCTTAGATCATTTTTTACTGACCTGTTTCCCAGGTCAGTTGTTTTTTATAGGTAGATATTATGCATTCTCTGATATTATTTCAATTTTTCCATTTTGTTCTAGTATTTCTTTAGTCTCATGTAGTCATTGATCTGTCTGGTCCAATCTGATTTTCAAGGAGTTTGTTATCTGAGTAAGGTTTTGTACAATCTGCACTAAGTTTTTTTGTGTTCCTTCTGATTCTTTATGCTTTATAAAGCTCTCATTTAATTTATGCCATCATTTTAAAACTCCTTTTTCATTTATTCCAGAAATTCCAGTATAGCGTGTGGCCAATCTGTCATTTTCTTTGACACTCTGCTTATAGATGGTGTGAAATTACTCTCTTGTTCTGGGTTTGTGTCCTGTTCCTTGCTCTATGACCTTTGTTAGTGTCAGTGTTTTTTCATATGCTTACTCATTTTTCTAGCATTATTTATTGAACTGGTACTTTTTGTTGGGTCCAGGTTCTATGAACTTCTGGAAGGAACATAGGACCTCCCTTGGCCCAGATCTGTATTATCTGCTAATGAGCACTGTATATTTTCAAGGACCTCAGGACTTTTCCAGCCAGTGCATGGAACAGGCTGATCCAGGGAATGCCTTGATTACTGCCCTATCTAGCCCTGCTTTGGGGCCAGAATAACTAAACTGTAGGTTATAATATAGAGGCCTTTGTTAACTCTTGGTCTGTGCTCTTCTGCCAGGACTCCCTTCCTAGTACCTACAGGTTATCACTTTGCACAGATGTGGGCAGCTCGACAGACTGACTTTGCTTCTCCTTGAATTTCTTGCTGATATCTTGGTCCATTCCTTTTTTTTTTTTTTACCATCCTTACTGGAGTAAAAGAACCAGGATGGTTTTGTGGTTACTTGCTCCAACATCTTGAGGAGAGTCTTTAATATACATGTTTTTCGAGCTAGCATGCTTTTTTTTCCCCTCAGTGTCAAATCTTTATTGCAAAGACTCCAGATCTAAAAAATAAAACCCTAAGATTCCACCCTTCCAAAGTGGAAGGGTCCATAATTATTACTGGAATAATTTACTCTGCACCCAAATCTTACATTAAAAGGTGTCAAGCAATGAGAATGTGACAGCCGGTCTTTTATTTGCCAGCTATAAGCATGTGTGAACCACAGTGATAAAAGTGCGCAGTCACATTCCAAGAAGTCCCTGTGAGTTCAGAAGGCACCCAAGCTCACTCTCCATACATTGGCTTCCTTAAGCCTTATGAGTGAGAGCTCACCATTAGCGAAGGGGACTATACCTGGTGAATAGATTGCTACCCGGTCAATTCCTCTATCTTCCTCTTGCAGCTGTCGTAGAAATACACCGACCGAATCTGAAATAGGTTTGAGTGTGAACTGACAGCGCTCACGCCGGGATGGCAGTCTCACGGATATCACGGGTAACCCATTTTGGTAAACCACCGTCACGTCTGATGGGAAAAAACAAAAGCAAACAGCAAAGAGTGATGTCAGGCCACTGAAAATCACCATACAGCTAACGCTACCCATATGACAAAATACCTATTATCACATAAGCACATGTTTTATTTCAATGAATGTCTTTTTATCTTAAACTGCAGATTATTCTCATAACAAGGCAATGCAAGATCAAACAGACACAAGTGTTTTGGAGGAAACATGTGAAAAGGACAAGGGGGTGGTATCCCTGTGGAAATCCCTTGTATCTACAGGTGGGTAATTCTTGTTCTCATTTAGACCCCTGGATTTCATTAAGCAGAGTATTAGAGGCTGCTGGATCTGACTCCAGTATTTACTTTCAATGTAAGGGAGGCATGTATGATTATACTTTTGCTGCTGAGAATCCCTAGGGATGCCACCCTTCCAAGGCAGATTGCTGGCTGAGAATTTAGTCACTCAACAATTATTTACTGAATGTCATTATAGGCAAGATTCCCACACTCCTTTATGAACTCCTATCCCATTATCACCAAGTTCTTGAACATTTTGAACTGGATATCCTTTATGCATCTCAAACTCAAACACATGCAAAATGGAACTTACTATCTTTCCCCTAAAAGTCATCCTTCTTTACTCGACTCTTTTTGTAGAGGGTACCACCATCCTGCAGTCACCCAAGTTCAGACTCTCAGCATTATATTTGATACCTCACTCCCTATATCCAGCCACTTGCCAAGTCTTGTCAATTCTACATCTACAACACTTCTCACATCTGTCTTCTCTTTCCTCACATAAACACCACCCTACTTCAGACTATCATAGTCTCTCACCTGGATGATTTCAGAGCATCCTAACTGGCCTCCTTGCCTTAAGTCTGTCCCCTCTCCAATCTATATTGGAGCTGCCAATGTGATATTCTTGAAGCAAAGTTCTCACCATATCATTCCCTTGATGAAGATCCATTGGATTTAGGATTAAATTCAGACATTCCTGTTTGGTATTTCAAGCCCTCCCCAACCTCCTTTTCCAGACTAATTTCACATTACTCTCCCTCTCAAAATCTATGGTCTGGCCAAACTAGTTTACTTGCTGTCTTCTACATATGACCATCTTCATTTCCCTCTTTTATAGGATGCATTATCACTGAGCCAAATTCTCAGGCTTCCTTATTCTCCCCAAATTTGATTCTAATATAATCTCTTTCCTAATTTGCAACCAGTCACACAAAAATTCCTTGGGTTTATGAATTATTGAAATAGCTTCTAGTTGAAGCTAAGTCAAAATATGGATATAAAAACATGTAAGATGACAAGAGCCAGATGCCAGTGTACACAAAAAAGATACTGATTTTAAGTGAAAATTACATCAACTAAGTTGTTTGGTTGGGTTCCTTTTCCCTTACCATTTGGTTTTAACACTTCAAGGATCTGAGATTTCATCAATGAAAATACTTTCTCCACAAATGTGGATTGTATCACATATATTTTCATGAGTTGCTACTGCTGAAAAAATTGATCTTGGCTAAGTTGGTAGCCAACTTAGTGAGGAGCCTATCCTAAATTATCTAGGCTGTTCCTTGGACCACAGGCATACAATTTTTTCAAAACAAAATCTGTGTCACCCACAGGAATGTTCTTCATAGAGGGACACAGAAACTCTTAGACACTCAAGGACACAAAATAATCCCAGGTTTAGGAATGAATGTCAACAAACAACTCTACTTTTCAGCATTCTCATAGTTCAAAACTAAGCTCATCATCTTTCTCTATGTAAGTTCTTTCTCCTACTTTCTTATTTCTCTTAGTAGCCCCATCATTCATTCTCTTATTCGCCATGCTCAAAACCTATCGTTTCTATCGATCTAATTTCTCAGACATATATCCTCCCTTTTCTCTTTCCAGTGGCAACATCCTAGTTCAGGATCTTGGCATACATAATCTGGAATACCCTACTAGATGCTCCTTAAATTATCTTAACATTTCTAGTTCCTCCCCATACTACCCCAACAATGTTGCTAGATTCATCTTTGCAAAGCAGGTCTGCTTCCCTACTGGAAAGCCTTCAATGCTCCTTCATTACCTGGTCTTAGTTCAAATCCATCCAGTATGGTTTGTAGGCCCTCTGATAGTATGGCACTTCTTGTTCTGCCTTTTTAAGGCCATGGATTTAAAGTTGAAAGAAATTTTATTCCCTCTAATTTTACAAATACAAAAACTGAGACCCAAAGAGGTTATATGACTTGTCCAAGGTCACAAAGGCAGGCAGAAGCAGAGCCAGTACATAAAGTCAGGCCCTCTAACTTTTAAGTTATTTCAAACTATTATATGGTTAATATTTTTTCCCCTTCCATTCCCTAAACCTGACAATATTCCTTTTTTTTTTTTTGGCTTATCTGTTTATTTCAGAACCAAAAATGGCATTAAAATATTATTTTAATTATTTTACATTTCTATGAAGAAATGATAACTTTTCCTAAGCAGACTACATACAACAGACTTCTTTATATCTTAAATGTGTGGGTAAATAATATGGGATATAAACAGTTGACTAAATGATTATATGGCTAATCAAATATTGCAGTCCCTCCTCCTTTGAATTTGAAAAGTTTCACCATGAAGAGATGATGAAACATTTACCTCCTTTTGGGTAAAAATGTAGGTGATTATAAGGGTGAAACACTCAGTATGTTGTCAGATACTGTTTTGGTCTCATGCTTAATTATCTTTCTTTGGTTAAAAAAAGTGTGGGGGGGTTAATTTAAAGAACAATGGGAACTAACTGGTATAAAACTTAAAAAAAAACAAAAGGTCTGAAAGGATCAGTCCAGATCCAGGCCCCACGTGCCTCTGGCCTCTTCCCTGATCTGACAAGGGACCTCATCACTGATGGTCCAATCACCTACCTCCCTCAGTGGACCACTCTCTCTCTAGTCACTGATAGTCTATGTGGACTCATTCATGAAGGGTTAGCATACTTCCCCTCCCTCAAACTCTCCCCATTTTGGTGATTCTCAACCCCTGGTTGCTCAAGTACACACTGCATTCTCCATCCCCAACTGCCCACTCCCCCTCACTCTTATCCCCCTTAACTCTACTCTGCAAATGTCCCAGTCCAGCTCTACTCATCCCCTCCCCCCACTGTCCTCACTGGGCCTCCTGCTCAATAACTGACAAACTTGCTTTCTTTGTAATTATTTTCCTTTCTCCTTATATCTCCTGGTACTCACTGGGACCTGGCTTCGTCCTGATGACACTGGCTTTCCTTTCTAGCACTTTTCACTCATAACTCACTCTCCTCTGACAGTCATTTTGCAGGAATTAAAATGCTTCTTGTACTCCCTTCACTTCCAGACTCTCCACCACCTCCAGTCAGCAAATTCTCCTTTGAGGTTCACACCATTCAAATTTTTGTATCCATTGACCCCGAGGACATTCTCCTTCATTCTCAATTAATTCAGAACCTGGGTTCAGTCCTTCCCTCTACCCCAGCTCCCACCCTTATAACAGGAAGACTTCAACTACACATGAATATTCCCTCAAATACCCTAATTCCAGCTCCTGGATCACTCAGTTCCCATGTCCTCATTGTCCACCTCACCTCAGCTACCCACAGAGAAAGTCCTACCTCTGATGGCGCCCTCACCCACAAAGGCACCACTTCCATGTTCATCCCCTCTGAAATTCCAAATGGGATCACAATCAATCGTCCTTTCTCCTCCTCTGCCTCAAGACTGCAAACCCTGCTCCCCACCGTCACCGAGACTTCCAGTCTCCTGTCCCTTCAGTTCTTTCCCAGATCCCGTCCCCCTCTCTATCCCATCACTGATCCTGCCATCCTAAGCCTCAGCTCTGAATGACTCTCACCAGCGGCTGCTTCCTTTGCTGCCACACACATGCTGCTGAAAGCCGTTGGGATTCATGACATTGTGCGGACTGGGTCTGCTACATATTTACATCATCTCATCTGGGCCCTCCCTGCTGCCAGAGAGCCCCTTTATACTCCCTAACTCACTAGCCTGCTCACCATAGCGGATCTTCCAGACCTTTTCATCTCTCCTTAAACCTCCCATAGTTCCCTTCCCCTCAGTCTTGAAGCTGAGTAACCTTGCCTCAAATTTCACTAAAAAAAAAACAAAAAAAACGGAGGAGGTTTGCGAGGAGTTCTTTCTTCCCTCTCCCCAACTCCCCCTCATCTCACATCACTCCTTATCCTACATGAAGAAGTACAGGGCCATCTATATCTGGCCACTGGATCCAGACAGTTCTGGAGGAGAAGGTGAGGCTGGTGACTCTGCACAGCCCTCCCCCACTTAAACCCAATTTATCTGCAAGTCGTGGCCTCACCTTCCTGATGGCAAGGTGCTCTTCAAGAAGTAAGGACAAACAGCCACACAAAGAGGTGGTCCTTCTCCCCTCTATGTACACAAGTGATCCCATCTTATCCCTGCTGCCAACACACATACCAGCATCTCCCTATCCTCAACACTCACTTCACCCATCTAACCCAGCTAGCTGTCATCTCCCAGCCCTTTTCCACTTTGTGGTTAAACTACCTGAGAAGGCCATCGACAGCTGGTGCTTCCCCTGCCTTCCCTCTCATTCTTCTTAACTCTCTGCAGGATGATTTCTGAGCTCATCATTTAACTGAAACTGGCCTCTCCAAAGTCATTAATTTCCTAATTGCCAAAACAAAGGGCCTTTCAGTCCTCATTCAATCACTCTCTTCTCTCCTCCTTCTCCTCCTACCTGTTATCTGACCACTCCTTGTTCTTCCTTTGTTGGCTCTTCATCCAGATCACTCCTGCTAACCTCCAGTGTCCCACGGGCTTTGTCTTGGGCCTTCTTCCCCTTTCCCTTTATGCTATATCACCCGGTGTTCTCATTGGCTCCTAGAGACTGAGTTATCATCTCAGCCTTACTCTCTCCTCACCTCCATTCTTGCCTCTTTTATCGCCTAACAAACATCTTGAAATGGATATCCCATAGAAATCTTAAATACAACATGTGTTTAACTCATTAACTCATCTTTACCCTGAAAATCCTGCCCACTTCTGAAGGGTCAAGGCTACCACCACCCTCTCAATCACTCGAGCTTGCAGCCTCCTCACTGTGTGCCATCGTGACTCCCCTCTCTCACATCCAACCATTTGTCAATTCCTGTCCCTTCTATGTGCCCCGTTCTCTTTTATACCCCCACCACCCTGGTGTAGACCCTCATCACCTCACACCTGGACTGCTGCCATGGTCTGCCAGCCTAAGTCCATGCCACATTCAGCTGTCAAAGTGATCTCCCTAAAGCACAGATCTGACCATATCAAATAAACTCCAGTGACTCCCTATGACATCCAGGGCTACATAGAAAATTCTGTTTGATGGTTAACGCCCTTCATTGCTGGGCCCCTCCTGCCTTTCCAGTTTTCTTATACCCTACCACAGCCTGCACACTCTGCAATTCAGTGACTGGCCTCACTGGTGTTCTTCACACGAGACAACTCCCTTCCCTATTGCAGGTATTTTCCCTGGCCATCCACCCACCAGCAAGTCTCTCCCTGCTCATCTCTGCCTCCTGGTTCCTTTCAAGTCTGACTTTCCCCTAGAAGCCTTTCCCAGCCCCCTCAATGCCAGCGGCTTCCTCTTGTTCACTTTCTCCAGTTTAGCCTTTATATACTGGTTTGCACATTATTGTTTGCGTGCTGTCTCCCCCATTAAACAGTGAACTCCCTGGAAGCCTGTTTTTGCCCCTTTTTGCATCCCCAGCCCTCTGCAGAGTGACCAGCACACAGCATTCAACTGCTTCTTGACTCACTGAGATAAACATGTATAACCCTAAGTGTTGAGCTGTGCTATAGTCCTGCCATATGTAATCATGTAAATGCCACATAAGCCTTCCATAAATTTAAGTCCTCAGGAGAACTTAGCTGAAAGCTGAATCTCATTCCAAAATCATACATGCTAACTTATCTAGCCTGCATGGGTCACACGTGGTAAGAACAATAGTGATAATCCCCAAAACCCCAATAACAGTTAATTCACACTTCTCTGGTGACTTTAAGGTCTATGAAGCACTTCCACAAGCATTATCTCCTTTGCTCGGGGAAGAAGGTGCTATGATTGTGGCCTTTTCTCCTCTGCCCAATCTGATTCTGGGTGTCTCATGGGAATCCCTCATCTTTGTATCCCCCACAATACAGCCCCCTGCATTTACTAACTGATCTCCCTGTTTACTGGGTTGAAATGGGGCTCTTTTTATCTGTTGAGGTAGCGGATGACAGGATCTAGTGCTTAAAGGTTTATAAATTCCGTGCAAACATCATCTCACTTGAACATCAAGAGCTCTATAACATAGGTCTGATAGCCCCCATTTTTTGGATGAGGAAACTGAGGCAGAAGAAAGGTCCAAGGACTTGTTGGGTTCACACAGTTCCCAAGGATCTGAAGTCTGAAGCCTCCCCAACTCCAAGCACTCTCTTGTTTTCTCACTTGCTTGGACACAATAAGTTTAAGATGTGGGGTCTTCAGTAATAGTGCCCCAAGTGCTGGTACTCCTGATTTTACCTCTTCTTTGTTATTCTAAACTTCAGTCCATCCATACCTTCTCATGCTGTGTGCGGCTTGTCCGTGTTCCCCCACAGACCCTCCGCAGGTGACAAACAGTACAGATCATTCATCATCCTCCTTCCCTCCCCTTGCCGCCCCCCCCCCCTGGTCTTTCAGAAAAGGCCCCTTATTCTTTATTAACTGCAAAATAAGCCTGCTGTCAGCCCTTCTACAACGCAGCCACTCCCTCAATGGCAGCTATGTCCATGGAGGGAGAAAAAGAGACCAGCTAGAGGTACTGTTCTCCACACCCCCTCTACTGCCTTTCAGACTTTGTCCAGATACACCAGAGCCATGTGAATAAAGACCATGGGTTCTCTACAGGAGACTGTGCTTTCAGATCTGGCAGCTGAAATTCCTTCTGACTGCCTTCTCTCCCAACTGACAGGAGCTCCTTGTATTCTTACTATGCACAGGGGCTGGTGCTAGAAGATTAAAGCTATGGATCTGATGCCATCTCAGAAAGCATACGAGGTGCCCCTCCTTAACCCAACCAGCTGCACTGTAATCATGTGCTATTGGCCCAGACACAGGTGGATGGCTTGGCACAGATTCATCCCTCCTCTTGGAAACACAACTCAACCCTGCAGCCTTCAGGTGGGCTTCTCATATGTCCTCCTGTCTCTAAGGACCAGGAAGGGTACATGCTTATTACTAAGTAGCACTGATTAATTCCCTAAACATCTGCTCATTCTCTCTCCACCCCCCAAAGCACTACATGGACAAAAATGTCACAAAGGAGCAGCAGAGACATGACAACACTGTGACTTCTGTTAGGGCCGAGGGACATGGGACAAGAACGTCGGGATCCGGTGATCTACTATGTAACCGTGTCTCCTAGCCTTCCCAAGCCCCCAAACAAAAGGGAACTTGGAACAGAACAGACTGGGGCTGTTTCCTGCCTCATCTGTGAAGATTTCATTAATGTGCCGCTTTCTTTTTTTATTTCTATTCTGTCTGTTCTTTAAACCCTCCATCAGTTTTTGGCAGTGAGTGGAGTGGGTCCCGCACACACCAGAGCCAGCATGCTGGCTTTCTCTCCCCATCCTGCACCGCTGCCCTGCATGCTGAGGCTCCCTGCAAATCTACAAGCTGACAGCAAAGCTGACTGCATGGGAGGGGAGAGAAGCCCAGAGTGACATGGGACAGCTTTGCCAAGACTTACCATCAGAGGGCACTACCGTGCTGCAGTACACAACTCTCAAGTGTTGCCACGAAGACAGCCTCTGGTGCACCTGGAAAACCCAAAGAGAAAGGGCTCGTCATTAGGGCGTCCAGCACCTAGGTGACTTCCTGACTTGGTGCTCTCCAGCCTGAGCCAGAGCAATTCCTCCTCCTTCCCGCTGTTCAGCTTTTGGACCGCCCTAAGTGAAGCAGCGGACAGAGTGCCAGACCTAGCACCAGGAAGACCTGAGTTCAAATCTGGCCTCAGATGTGTACTAGCTGTGTGACCCCGGGCAAGTCACTTAACCCCTGTTTGCCCTCACTCTCCTCACCTGGAAAATGGGGATAATAATAACCCCCAGCTCCCAGGGCTATTGTGAGGATCCAATGAGATAATATTTGTTCTTAATAAATGTTAGCTGCTATCATCATTACCTGTGCCCTTTCTATCCTGTTACTGGGTGTAGCCTCCAGGGGGAGTTCAGCATCTCTGTACTCTCTCTTTCGGCTTTTGCCAGCCACATTCAGTCCTTGGGTTCCCTCCCACCCACCACCTTCTGTGCCTGCAGAGGACGTTCTGCACACAGAGAGAGAAGCACGCTCATGAGGAGGAAGCACTCAGGGCTGATTAGTAATGTACAGAACTCTGAGGTTCAGGCTCTCACCGCAGGGGGTCCTGGGGAGCAAGCTGGGCTTGCAAAGTGGTTGGTAAAGCTGTTCACTGCAGACCACCTGACCACAACTGCGTGTGTGTATGCGTTTGTGTGTGTGTGTCCCCACTCAGAGGTGAGGAGCTCAAGGCTGAGTGCTCAGGTCACGGGCTGGAGGTCAGACCTCTGCCACAGACAGGATTCTACCTCCTCTATCTCCAGACACCTGTGTGAGGCCAGCACTCTGTCCACTATCCCATGTCGCTGTCATCCTCTGTTTTGTCCCCAACCCCGATGAGTTCTTTTTTGCCACAATCTCCAGCTTCTTCGTTTTCTTTTACAATTTCCCCTTACTATTTTTCACTGCCTCAATATCACCGATGAACTCAAGGACATCATTTTGTATTTCAATTTTTCCTAAGTAATAAGCATTGATTTGTTACTTTTCTTCTGAAATGTTCCAATAAACATGGGAGCTGTTATCATTTCCACAAGCAGTGGAGAAGAGGTGCCAAGTGCAAATATTCTCTGTATAGATTGTCTAACACCAACTTCATATTTTTGGCATTTATAGTTGTGCTGTCAAATGATCTTCCGCTTCATCTTCTATGGAGCTAGTAATGAATTTTACTGGACTTTATTTTCATAACAAAAGAAGCAATCTATTGCTGCTACTGGGTAAGTTGTCATCTTGACCAGAAAGAGTTGGAAAATTCTGCATCTGAAGCAATTTGAAGATACATATTATTTAGAAAAATTACATTTTACTTTCTTTTTTTTGGGGGGGAAGGGCCTCTGATTTCATCTGTATAGAGAATTCTTAGTATGGAAACTCTATATATAATGCAGATGAGTTCATCTGTGACATATTTTTAAGAGAGTTGCCTGGGCCATTGAGAAGCCAGAACTTGCTCATAGTCAGACAGCTAGCATGTGTCAGAGAGAAGACTTTGAACTTGTCTCCCTAACCCTAAATGTGGCTAGAATCTATGGACCCATCATGCACACTTCTCTGATTCAACAGTCTGCTGTCTAATTCAGAGCAACAGGGCGGAAGTAGTAGTTAGGATGCAGTAAAGAAATGGGATTTGACAGTTTTGAAAGACAGTTCCATTGAGAGCCAATTATCAAAAGGCTGCAGCCTAATATTGATCAGTTACTTTGTTAGATCCACAGTTTTGTCTTGCCAAGGTTTTTTTTTTTTTCTCTCGTAATCTCAACTTTTTTGTAATATATTTTCTGGGTTAGCAAGAATGAAGAGAATTGTTATTTTAAATCAATCGATTCTCAAAAATGTTCCAGATCCACTCATATAGATACCACAAGGACAGGAAAATAGGTTCACATTTAATTGGTTTTTAATGAAATCATCCCCGTGTGTGTGTGTGTATGTGTACCTACGCGCGTGCACTTGTGTAGAGGGGGAGTTATGAAGAGAAAGAGGGAGAAAATGTCTTCAAATGTATTTCACTGAGAGCTCTTGTATATATCTGAAGTCTCCTATAACAGAATCATATGCTTCCTCCTGAGGATCAGACTTTCGCAAGATAGGGGCCCAGAATGCTGAGGAGAGGATATATAATTTTGATAGGCGCAGAACTCTCAATTTCCCCATTTCTCCAGTTGGATTACATCCCAAACTACCACCCTGGGCTTAGAAAAACCAAGAGAGTACAGAGGGAACTCATCAGATATATGGTAACTCAAGAAAATGGGTTTCCTTAATTTGGAAATGTTAGCTCTTGTTCTAGGGATCTTATTTTCCAGCTTTATTCAGGTCTGCCAGTGAACTTCCGCCCCTGGTTTCCACACTTGGCTGCTGGTAGACTTGTAGTGGTGAATAACTTGGGCAGTGGGTGGTTGCTATTAATATTTTTCTCAGTGTTTCCTTTGTTCTTGGTTGCCGATAAAACATAGGTAACAGGAGAAAACAACTCTTTAAAATAAGAGAGAACAAATTCTATATCTCAAAAGAAGTCACAAATCAGTTGCTAATATCCCAATACTCTCACGATTTAGTTTCTAGAGAATATTCACCGGTTTTTCTATAAACTTTAAAGGTTAAGGTAGTGGGGGGAAAGGAGAAAAATTAACTAGAAAGATGATTCATATAAATGGCAACTTCTATATAAATGCTAGCTACTATTATTATATCATTGTTGTTATTATTAATTATTCCACCAACATTCTGTCTTTTGACTGTGACAAGCTTTTACTTATGGGGATGCCTAATGAATGGGCCTTCTCCTCACTTGTGGCCAAAAGGTGAAAGTGATGTGACTTGTAAGGGCCACAATAGATTGGGTCAACAAGAACTACTGAAAAAGTCACAGGGAAGTCTTGCTTCTTGCTTTTATTAATAGAGATGGAGAACTTGGTATTGGGGTTGAAGATGCAGACAGGACTGGTGTTTTCATGTCAATTAAACATCAGCTACGTGCCAGCCACTATGCTTGGCCAGCCCCCTGGCTTTTCACTGGTACCAAAAGAAGAAATATCAGAGGAAAAGGAAATTTTCTTGTCATCTAACCCTTCTTTCTGTTTTTGGTGACTGACTTCCTCTCTCTATAAAATGAAGGAGTGATGATGATCTTTAGGAATCTTCCAATTCTGAATCCTACAATCATTTCAATGATCCCCCAAGAAAAAACTGGAGAGAAGAAGCTTGCTCTCATTATTTATCCTCACAGTTTTAATTGTGATACTCTCTTCCTCTTTGGCTCTGGCAAGAAGGCTAAGAACTTCAATAATGTCCATTATATTGTGTGGTCTTGTCAGCCAGGAGCCTCTCTGGAAGGCAGATCCTATACCAAGCTATAAAGCCTGCAAATATGGGTCTGCTTAACAGAATGCATTGGTCATCAGGGCACCTCTCTGGCTAAATTAGGAAAAGAATTTTTTTTTGGACCGTGGTCCAAGACCATCTAAGGCACAGAGGAGGTCTTGATCTGCATCAGTTGTGGCCCCAGACAGTTGGGATTATGGATCCTTAATGTTTTAGAGTATTATCTGGAAAACTATCATGAACTATGTGCACCAATGGTAGGTATTTATAACATCTACTGGTTTTTCTTTAGGAAAGAAAAAAGCATTACAAGTCTTCTCTGGGGGGGGAAAGCCCCACCAAAAACCAACTTTCCCATGTGTTCTGCTAATGCTACCTAGCCATATAAAAAAAGCTGATGGTCTTGACAGGAAATTACATTTCCATGTATTAGAAACAAGTTATTATGCTTATTTAAAAATAAATATTGTACTTGTTAAAAAAATAAACATTTTCTACATTTCTAAGAAGTTTCCCTCTCTGCTATGAAAACAAATAACAGTCCAGGGAACAATGTCAACTGCCAGTTGGCTATTAAGGATAGGTGGAGAATGACATATTGGAGTTAACAGTAAAAATACTTTGAACTTATATAAACTTTTTATAGCACCTCATATGTCTTATTAACTTGGGCCAAAGGGAAAGCCTACTTCCTTTCTCCCTCTGCATTCTCATTTAATTATTTAATCCTAAAAATTGGGCCCATTTCCAAACTGCTCTGGGGCACAAGGATAAGAAAATGGCACACTGCTTATGACAGATACAGCAGAATAATAGTTAATGGTTTATGATAGTGTTCATGCTTCTCTCACAGGGAAATAGAACAGATTTATATATAATTGATGATATAAATTATAATTTTATATGTTTATATATGAATATATATGTGTACAGACAGACACATAGAGAAGAATAACAGACATAACCAAACCAGAAAATTTTCCTACCAGGATAAACAATTCATTTTGTACAGTATTTTATGCTTTTCTAATAACCGAGTGTGAGAAAGGCAGAAAATCCACCCACTATTTTGCAGATAAAATTTGGTGAATTATAGGAAAGGATATTAGCAGGATCAGAACTCCCATCTCTTGGCTTTAAGTCCATCTCTCTTCCCCCTGCACCCAGCACCCTTAAAGGAATCACAGTTTGTTGGAGTCAAACTCAATAACAGCTGACATTCCTTTCTGTCTGAGGATAGGAAAACATGCTGGGACTCACATTTGGTACAGATGGGGGTAAATGACAGTTTCTTTTCCTAACAAGAAAAAGAGTTTAATTCCCATCACCTCCCTCTTCATCAGCCATCACACAAGTCTGGCCTTTCATTTCCATATGGTACAACGTCCACATACTCCAGAGAAGTCAGAAGGCAAAGCAGCCGTGTCCCCACACCCTCTCCCCCCTCCCCCCTTGCAAAGAAGTCAATCATTTTAATAAACCACTAATCCAAATATGCACAGTTAAGGACAGAGGAAAAGGACATGAAAGGTCATTTTTACTCTGTGATGTTTAATAAATTAGCTGCTTCTGTTAATCAGATTTCTTTTAAGCAAATTATTTTAATCCATGTTAAACCTTTCAAACCCAAACAGGATTTTTCTATCCTACTGTTACTGATCAAATCTTGTTCCCTTGTCTCTTACACCATTGACAGAGTAAGATTTTCCTACATACATGGAAATGGAGACTCAGAGTGTTTAAGGGACAAATTGGACCTATTGTCATACAATAAGATAGTTGTAGAGCTGGGAGTAAAACCCAGGCCTTTCGATATCCAGTTAGTATACTTTCTATAAAGTTATTAGTAGGGTTTGGAAGAATTTATGCCAAAATTTCATTTTAATCTGATGAATTTTCCAGAAGAAATATTCTGTAATCTTTGAATAGGTTCTCACTTGTGATTCACCAGCTGAAATCTAGACTTTTTACTGAAGTCTATAAGGAAGACGGGATCATATAGGAAACATTTAGCCCTAAATTTCAAGCAGGCTCTGGAAACTGAATGCTTTCTTTGGGTTTCTTACCCCCATGATATACTGCCCTGTGATTTTCAACAAAACATCTTATTATCTTTTTCAGAATGTGTGTGTTTGCTGTGATCTTAGCATTTGGTTTTCTCTCTTAATAGAGCAATGATTGCAATGAAGGTTAAAAAGGAACAAAAATGAGAGAATATTTATAAGAGAAAATCATTTTCAACTTACAGAGGGGTTAAAAATTAGATCCCAGGGACCGAGGTGTAAAAGTCCAAGCTTCAACACCAACTGCTTGTTTACATAAGTGCCAGATGAAGGGGTGCTGCTGCTACTGCTGGTGGCCATTTACATCCCTCCATCTCAAAGGGAGAGCTAATAATTAAACAGATAACTTAGAATAACTATTTACTAAAAAGCACTGTGAGAGTACAAAAAAAAAAAAAAAAGGACAATGCTACATCCCCGAAGACGGCTAAATCATATGGGTCAACTTGAAAGCAAAAGCAGAATTTTACTTGACCTTCTGGCAGTAAAATGTCTAATGATTCCTTGGCTTGTCTCTACCCTGGCAAAGTCTGTGGGACAATGACCTAATAATCCCCTCACCATTTGCCCTCCAGCTCCTGCAAAGCAAACAAACAGGAAGGACTAAAAAACGGGGTTGCCTCCAGCTGCTGAGCTGAGTTGTTGCTAAGTGCTGGGTCCTAATGTGTGAAGGTGTAACTGAGATCACTCAGAACTGGAGAGGAGCTTGGAGGCATTTCAGAGCTCAGCCAGTCCAAGTCTTTCCTTTTAGAGATGTGGAATCTGAGGCTCCAGGGGCAGCACAGCAAGCTTCGAGGAGAGACCAGAGCTCTTGAATTCTCATGTAGGGTTCACTTTACCACACTGTACTTCCCTAATGCTTCTGAAACAGCCTACCACAGTTCCCACAGAATCATGCCAAGAAGTAAATCCATCCCTTCAAAGATGCTTTGAGCATCTACTACAAGACAATTTAACTCTCAAAATAGGCAATTTGCTATAAAGAAAGAGTGAAAGCTAGAAATGCTTTTTCTATCAGATGGTAAGCAGAAGGAAACTTCTTACATTATTATCTAGAAACTTAAATATCTTTTGGCTGCCATCTATGCCAAACTGAGTTAAGTGAATGGTTTTCGCTTATGTGAAACCAAAACTTGAGTCTTTACCAAACAGTATAAAGAGAAAAGATAGATTATGCTTTAACACCAACAGAAATTACTCTCCTTCCTGTAAGAGGAAGGAAAAGTGGGACCATGATTAGCTCCAGTGAAATATGAATAGGGAACAAATAGTTCCTCCGGCAGTAAAGACTCTAGTGAAGATATTACTCTTGATTTTTTAAAAAGGAAGAAAAGGAAAAAAAAATTCACCTACTCAGTGATGTGAAGGCTCTCTATAAATGACCCACTAGCAACATAACAGGTCGCACTGGGCAGATCAGTGCCACAAGTGGGTTTGTTTTTTAAATAACTGGAAAAGGGCATCATTTGATAGTCAATAAACATTAAGCTCCTACTATGTGCCAGACACTGTGCTAAGCCCTGGAGATACAAATAAGAAAGAGCTCCTGCCCTCGAGGAGCTTATAATCTAAACAGGAAGACAACACCAAAGGAGAAAGAAAAATTAGATAATCCTGTTCCTGTCTTCAAAGAACTTTGCCTAGTAGGGAAATAAGATGTCAACAAAAATCGCTCAATATACTAAATGTAAGTGCATAGAGTTTGTAAAATAAATTTCTATGTGAAATCTAAAGGAAAAGGCCATTGCTTTGTGAGAGGGGGATGGGATGGGGGCAGAAACAGAATGCATTAAGGGATTGCTTCCCATAGGTGGAGAGGTAGACAGTGGATAGAAGGCCAGCTCTGGAGTCAGGAGAACCTGGGTTCAAGTCTGACCTCAGACAAGTACTGAACCACACAATGTTCCAGATAACTCCAAGTTACGAAGCCATGATGAATGTGACAGCCAACATTTGGGCAGCCCACTAAGATCAGAAGATCTTTGTTCACTTTCTCTCAGTTTCACCTGTGGAAAAGCCCATGAGGTGATTAATACCAGTTTGGTTATCTTTATCCCTAGATGAAGGAACTGAGGTCCAGAGGGTTAAAGGCCTTGCTCATGATCTAAATTCTGGGTCTTCATGAATGTCAAAGCCATAGAAGGGCTCTCCAACAGCTGGTCACTCTCACTAAATGAAGAGCCAACAACTTTTCCAGGCACTTGTGACCTCGAAAACTGTTTAATTACCTTTCCCCCCCTTACTATTAAACAGCTCACTTTTATAAATGTGTGTGTGTGTATTATCTCATTTGATCTTTTTAACAACTTAGTGATGTTGGTGCTACTATTAAGTCAAGAAGCATTTTATTAAGGGCCTAATATGTAGAAGGCACAGTGATACAAAGACAGTAAAAAACAATCCTTGCTCAAAAGGCGCCCACAGTTCAAATGGGGGGAAGATGACACGTAAACAACCATGCACACAGATGAAGATTAATTTGGAGGTAATCTCCGAAGAAATGCCCTAGTGTTAAGAGAAAGGCTTCTTACAGACAATGGGATTTTAGCTGGAACCTGAAGAAAGCCAGGAAAGTCAGGAGAAGATGAGAAAAGGGAGTTACAGAGTTGAGAGATAGAAGAATGTCTTGTTTGAGCAACATAAGGAGGTCAGTGTCAATGGATCAGAGTCTGTGGGGGAAGCCAAGAAGAGGTCAGATCATGAAAGGTTTTGGAAGGCAAACAGAGGATGTGAGAGTTGATCTTGGCATGAACAGGGAATTACGGGAGTTTGCTGAATGGGGCGGATCACTTTGACACTTGAATGGAACAATGACGTGGGTGCAGAAACCAACCAGTAGGTTACTATCATAACCTAGGGCCGAAGCAAATAAGGACCAGCACCCATCAATCAAGATCACCTTTCCTAAGCCCTCGTATCCTGCTTCCACTTCTCCCTACAATCACCCTTGGCACTCTCTTCAGCTTCAGTGACCATTTCTATGCAGATGATTCTTAGACCTCTTTATCCAGCTTTAGCCTCTCACGTTAAGTGCCTACTGTGTGTCAGGCAATGTGCTAAGTGCTGGGGATACAGAAGAGGCAGAAGGCAGTCCTGCCCTCAAGGAGCTCACAGTCTGATAACAAATATATACAAACAAACTACATACAGAATAAATAGGAAATAATGGAGACAAAAGGCACTAGAATCAAGAAGCGTTGGGGAAAGCTTTCTGTGGAAGGTGGGATTTTAGTTGAGACTTATAAGAGGCTAAGGAAACCAGGAGGCAGACATGAGGAGAGAATTCCAGGCCGGAGAAAATGCCCAGAGCCAGGAAATGTAGTATCTTGTTTGTGGAACAGTCCGGAGGCCTATGAGGCACATGGGATCAGGGAGGACAAGGTTGGGAGTAAAGTGTAAGAAGACTGGAAACAGAGGAGGGTGCTGGGTTATGAAGGGCTTTGAACACCAAGCAGAAGGTTTTGTATTTGATCCACCAACAGCTGTTGTAGCAGTCCAGGGCCCAAGATAATGAGGACCAGCCCCAGAACAGTGGCAGTGTCTGGGGAGACATGGGGTGTAAAAAGAGAGATGATGGTGGAAATGACAGGACTTAGCAACTGATCAGATATGGGGGGCAGGGGAGAGTAGGAAATCAAGGGTGATACCTCAGCTGTCAGTCTGAGTGACTGCGACAGTCACTTTATTAATATAACAGGGAAGTGTTGCTTAATGCCTAGGTTACAGGGAAGCCAGGAAGGGGGGGATAGAGAGAAAGACAATGTGTTCCATTTTGGACATGTTGAGTTTAAGATGTCTAATGCACATCCAGTTTGAGATGTCCCATAGGAATCTGGAGCTGTGAGACTAAAGGTCAGCAGACAGGTTGGGGCTGGAATCACCTGCAAAGAGATGATAATTGAACGGCTGGAGCTGAAGAGATTGCCAAGTATGATAATTCAGAGAGAAGTGGAACCTGGATATCAATGGTTAGCAAATGTGATCTTGATAAAAATCCAGGAAAGGAGATGGAGAGAGGTCAGGCAGGCCAAAAGACAACCAGAAGAGACTAGTGTCATGAAAACTTACATTGAGGAGAAGAGAGAGGTCAGCAGCATCAAAGGCTAAAAAGAAGATGAAGATTGGGATAGAGTTGGATAGTGAATTTATTAGAGCTGTAAATAGGCCTTAAAGAAGTTAAAAGACTTGCCCAGGATCACACAGTTAAGTGTCTGAATCAGAATTTGAACTCCAATCAGAATTTGACTCCAAGCCCAGCCTTCCTCCATCACAAGATGTTGCCTCATTAAGCACCCTCATGTGTGGAAGTCATTATTTAGGATAAGCCCCAGCTCACCTGCATTTACCATATGCCCTTTCTTTGAGTCACAAGGAATTGTGATTATCCTAAAGTTATGGAATTCCATATTTGATGGCCATATTACTGGTGTTAAAAATACCAAAGTTTGGTGGCAGGGAATTGCTTAGAATCTCTGAAAATGCTCCGTTATTTCTCAAATGTGGACCAATCTCCTATTTTGTTTCTTTTCAATTCGGGGCCCAATTTGTTCATCCACATTTAGCGCTTATCAAGGTACACACACACACCGATTCATAAAATCTAGGCAATGTGCATTTTTCGCCCACTTCTTTTTTCTTGTATTTATTACTAAATCTCTTTTAAGGGACCATGGATCTCACTGAGAAGTAATTAGATTTTAAGGGATGTACTGAGGTTAGATACAATCTGTGCAGTCCTTCACAAACACAAACCATCTGCAGAACCTCATCATTAAAAGCAAATCCCTCTTCTATCAGAGCTTGGCGTGGTACATCTGATAAGATAGTGAGGAACACCTTGCATGAGACAGAGCATCTGTCTCTCTTATTTGAAACCCCGCTTGAGAATGATAATTAGAGGATCAATGAACAAAGTTCTCTCTGTGGTTACATCTATCAAGAATCTTAGGTGACCTAAACATTTGAATGGGAGACCCTTTGTTGGAGACAGACTTTTAAAGCTGCATAACCAAAAGAAAATAAAAAGAATGGGGTCTTGTAAGAAGATGAAGAAAATTATCTGCAAAAACTCCGTTTCCTTCTCATATTTTAATCCAAGATATCCTTACTAAATTCATAGGCCATTTTCACAAAAACCAGAGGAGCAAAGAGGAATTTCCTTCCCTTTAAGTCACCAGAAAAGTTTGAACTGCACAGGTTATTGTTACATTTATTATTTAAATATTACAAAAAATAATTTTACTACTGCTGGCTCTTTCTCCTATATTTGTAACGTAGTTGGTTATCTTTGATGTGAAGGGATTACAGAGATTACCTCCTAGATCTGGTTGCAGTAGAAGGAGAAGGACAAAAACCAGCATGAGCAACTTGCAAAGAGATGCTCGGACGCAGTTCCTGCCAGAAGCTCCATTTGTTTTGAGGTCTGTTCAGGCAGCAGGCTGAGGGCTGCCAAGAGAGCCTGCCCCAGGAGGAAGAGTAGGGGCGGGAGAATGCACCAAGAATGCACTTGTATAATTTACAAATTAGAATGGAGATGGCTGAGACCATTTGGCTCCCTGCTCTGCATTTCTAAGATGCTTTGATTCAGTGGAAGGGATCCTAGGCTTTAGGGGTAGAATTCAGTTTAACCCTCTCGTTTTTACAGAGGATCTGGGAAGGGGAGCTTGGAGGCACAAGCCTGGGGTTCAAATCCTGGTCCTGCCATTTCCCCTTGGGGGCTGGGGTGTCACAACCTTCCTGCGCTTCAGTTTCCCCAGCTACAAAATGAGGGATCTGGACCAGCTCTAACTCAATGGTTAGAATAAGATAAAAATAAATAAATAAAAAAACAAACAACTTCTGTCCAAAGGATGAATCACATCTATTCTATCCCTGACGAGTGGTCAGATCATCCAGCCTCCAGACGGAGAGCTCCAGTGATGGGGAATTCATCGTCTCCTAAGAGACACCAAAACATTTCTGGATGGCTCTAATTGTCAGGAGTTTTTCCACCTACTGAACTGAAACCTTTTCCTACTAATTGGTTGTCGTTCTGCCTTCTGGGACACTGAAGTATGTTTCTGCACTCCTCCACTCAAATCTGGCTCATCATTACTGACCTATATGCCTGGAACAACCACTCACTTTCCAACGTCAAAATCTCCTTCTGACACCCTTGTTCCCTGCAGGCCTTTTCAAATGCTGCTTGATCCAAATCCTATCTAATGCAGAAGTAAGCACCAAGAAGGAAGGTTGGATAAGACTGCTCCCTGGACTAAAACCTTTCTTCACCATAAGAACCACTCCACATCTACTGAACTTGTAAAGGAATTAAAAAAAAAAAAAACAAACTAAAACAAAATGCGAATTCTAAAATGTAATCCTAAATAAAATACGTACATTATTATATACATTAAAATATATACACGTATTACTGACTTAGCACATCAGTTTCTGGAAAGTAGGGTCTATGGCTTCATCAGAACAATCATATGATTATACTGTGACAGAAACAAATGGTAATTATATGACATGAGATCATTTCCCCTTTCAGATAAGACTCCACAGCATCTGCAACCTTAACCAGACTTGACTAGAATGACCTGGTATTGGCTTACTAACCTACAGTATTTAGGGAAGTTGCCATTTTACTACGGGTTTGTTTTAAAAGGTTGAGAACAAATTTAATTTACTAATTTACTCGATGCATCTTGGTGTTATTGTTGGACCTTTGTAAAAGGGTATGTTTTCCTCAGAAGCAGAATATGGAAGGTTTGTAGGTGGTAACCTCTGCTCACCAAAGTGTTGGTTCTAGCTAAGTTAATCTTACTTCTTACTTACAAGGAAGACACTTGAATTGACAATCCTTCTCAGCAACTCTGATGAGTAAAGTGGAGCCCAATGAGGCCGGGGTTTGAGTGAGAAACCTCTGAAGAACGTTACGGGATGGACGTCGGTGGTGAGCCTCAGACTTCAGGTATATATTTTACGGAATCTCATTTGGATTTGGTGTCTTCAAAGAGAAACACGAGGAAAGCAGCTGGTGTGGTGGAGAGGGCAGGAGTCTGGGAAGCAAGAAGCCTGGGTTCCAGGTCCAGCTGCCACTTCCCATCTGAGCCTCGGTGTCCTACTCTGTACAATGAGGCTTTCAGATGAACAGAGCTTTTCACATACGTGTGACATACTCACAGCAGGCACTGCTCCTTCTCAGTCTCCTTTGCTGGCTCGTCACCCACAGTGCCCCCACCCCCAAGGGTGGCTGTTCTCCAAGATTCCCAGGTCCTCTTCTCGTGTCCTTTTTCTACCCTCTTACCCCCGGTAACCTCACCAGCTCCCATGGGTTTAACCAGGATTTCTTTGTCAATGAATACCCAGATAAGTGTGTGGAGCCCCTGTTGTCTCCTCTGAGCTTCAGTCATGTGTTACCAATCGGCTTTTGGACATTTTGAACTGGATGTCCCAGAGACATCTCATGCTCAGCATTTCTGAACTCAGGCCTCCCTGCTCCCAAACTTGCCCACGTCTGTCAAGGGTACGTGCGTACCACCGTCCTTCTGCTCCCTCCCAAGTTCATAACCTCAGCCTTGCCCGGGATCCTTTCTCCCTCACTCGGCCCATCCGGTTGGTTAGAGACCATCCGTGCTTTATCTTCACAGCAGCTCTTAGTTTTGGTCTACATGCCCTCTCATGTAGATGATCGATGATCACAGCCATCTCTGACTGGCCTCTTTACCTCCAGTTTCTCACACTACACAAATGCTGCTAATTTTCCCTAAATGCAGACTTGCCACGTGACCTCTACTCAATCCATTCCAGTGGATTCCCTACTGGCCCTAGGACACAATATACACTCTCCTATGTGTCTTTCAGAGAGCTAAACCACCTGGCTAAAACTTCTATTTTGTGACTCATCGAGCATTTCTCTCCCTCCTGCTCTCTTATCCAGCAGAACTGGCTGCCCCCTGGTCCTCACCCTACCTCTTTTGCCATGGCTGCCCAAAGCACCTGGAATTCACTCTCCCCCTCCCCGACCTCCAAGAGCCCTTCTTTTCTTTTAAGAAGCAATTCAAGAGCCATTAGAGCCATAGAGTCTTTCCCTCCCCAATGCTGGTGCCCTCCTTCCCAAGTGATCTGATATTTGATGACTATGGGTATCTTTGTATTTACTGTCTTTATAGCTGAATGTCAGAGTAGTTCTTTGTTCTCAGATCCCCAGTGTGGAGCACAGTGCCAGACCACAGAAGGTGGTTCACAAATACTCCATTGATTCTAATTCCAAATCCTAAGCTCCATCCACCAATCCAGGCTGCCAATTAGGTGGCTCCCAAGTTCTATAATCCTTTCTGCATGGCGTCTTTGGAAAGACAGGCTTGTTGCTGTGACTGCTGCATGCAGAAAATCTCTGTAACTCAAACTTTGTGCCCCCTCCCCATCAATACCAGCCAGGTAATTCTGCATGTGGAGTGCCATCTTGATTGCAGACTGTAAGGCTGATTTGTTTCTTCTCACTTATTATGAATCTCAGGTAGACTGTATCATCTA
Organism: Petaurus breviceps papuanus; assembly: GCF_028583685.1. Lineage (NCBI taxonomy): Eukaryota > Metazoa > Chordata > Mammalia > Diprotodontia > Petauridae > Petaurus > Petaurus breviceps. Next base: position 135,669 of record NW_027187353.1, read on the forward strand.
AGGGGGTGTTCTTAAAGTTCCCAACCTACTCCAAGCCCCCTAACTGCAGTTTGCTAAGTGGTACCTAGATGGTCACTGGAAGTGGGCAGAAATGCTATGCTGGGATTCTGGCCCTGATTCACGATGACACTGGTGGTGGGTCTGTTCAATACCTGAGTAAGACTGATGAAACGACTCCAAGAGTCAAATATGTTTCTAAGTCTCACAGACACACAGAAGGTCCAGAGAATCACGGAATTTTAAGACTAGCCCAGGCTCCAAAAAGAATCTTCTCTACAAGGAACCCAAAGAGTGGTCACCGGGCCTCGCCTGTAGATTCCCAACGTAGCGGAGATCGCCATCTCTCGAGGCGGCCAATATCGAGGTCTGGATAGCTTTGATTCAGAATTTTTCCTTACACCATGACGAAATATGACCCTGCAAGCTTTCACACGCTGCTGCATGTCCTGCCACATGGGACCAAACATACCAACTCTAATCCTCTTCCACAGGATGTTTGTTGTTTAGTCATTTCTTTTGGTCCTAACTCTCCGTGACCCCATTTGGAGTTTTCTTGGCAAAGACAGTAGAGGAGTTTGCCATTTCCTTCTCCAGTTCATTTGACAGATGAGGAAACTGAAGCAGACAAGGTTAAGTGACTTGCCTAGGGTCACACAGCTGGTAAGTGTCTGGAGTGGAATTTCAACTCAGGAAGAGGAGTCCTTCCTGACTGCAGACCCAGCACTTTCAACTTTCCATACATCTGAAGGCAGTTCTTGTTCCCTCTCCTGAGTCTTCCTTTCTTGTACTAAGTTCTTCCTATCTTATAATTGTGAAATGGATTTTTTGAACCTAAGTGTAAGATTTCTACATTTATCCCTATCAAGTTGCACCTTTTTCAGATCAGTGTGATGCTTGTGTGTGTGTCGTGAACTTTATGGATTCTTTCTTTTTTTTGTCCCATGTGCTGTCTATCCCTCTCAACTCTGTGCCGTATGCAAATGTTATCTAGGCCTTTCTCCAATTCACAGATAAAAATGCACCAGACCAAGCATACACCCTGCTGCCTCCACTGAAGACTGGCTACCAAGAAAAGTGTGAACAAGGAAGGACTACTCACTGAGTCTGGTCATTCAAACAGTTTCAAGTCTATATCTAAATGTCCTAATGTCTAGCACATGTCTCTTCATTTCTCCCCACAAGAAGACCATGAGAAACTTTATCAGATGCTTTTTGAAAATCTAGGAAAAGGTGGTGTGAAATGGCACTGAGAAGGCCAGGTATTTCACATATGATCTAGTGAAAATATTAAAAAGGACAAATATTAAATAATGATCGAGAAATACAAATGTGAACAACAGTATGCCTGTCTGTACAGTCCAATTCTACACAAAAAGTCAGAAACCTGCAGGGACTTAGAAAGTGATCCTGTCTCAGAAGTCAAGATAACAGCAAACAGGGTAGAAGCCTGTCCATCCCATCAGACTCACTCGAAGAGCCCATGAAGCCTGTAGCACCCATATACAGATTAAGGTGTTTTAGATAATAGATACCTTATATTTTCTTACATTTTTCAATATTTTTTCCTAATAATTCTTATTGTCTCCTCATTTAATCCTTAAATTCTGTTGTCTCCATCCTGTGGAGAGCTCTAACTTGGATAATCCAGGGGGAACTGCAGAATCTAGCCCTCTAAGGTCCTCAAGTGCATCCCTTTGACTGAATCAAAACTTCACAGAACAAATCTCCTTAATAAAAGGATTTGACTTGAACTCAGTCAGCCTAAAGTCTGCTGGTGCTCTGATCCTGTCCACACCATTGGAGGGAGAAGCCAGCTGCAGAATATTAGGAACTCAAGGTCAGCACCAAACAGGCCTAAACCAATCCATTGAAGAAGGTGGGAAGGTGGGGCCAGACCATGACACAAATTCCTAAACCCAGAAACTGACACTAAAAATGTAATTAAACAAAAGAAGGTACCAAACAACCTGAAGAAATACCCACAAGAGGGAGAGGGTAAATCTATAACAATGAGCAAAACCTTAGAGAAAACAAAAAAACCAACAACTGCCTGGCCACAAGGATTACAAGAGTCCCTGGATAAAATGAATCAAAAGAAAAAACGAAACGAGAAGTCCGCAGCTAAAACAATCAGAAAGGAACATACAGCTTAGAATCGAAGGTGAAAATGATTAATCAAGTACAAGAATCCTTGAAAAATAAAATGGACACAATAGAATTCAATGACTAAATGAGACAATAAGGAATATGGGGGGGGGGATTGCAAAACATTTGACTTAGGAGTCAAAAGAAACTAAGAAAGGTCAATATATTTGAATAACTGGAAGATGCCTTTACAGAGATTAAGTACTTATGTTCTAATAGAAGGAGATGAAGCTTCCCTTCAGAACTGTCTTTAAAGGGTCACAAAGGGAATTAAAAAGACAAACACAGGTTTGGGGAAGATTGATAAGAGAGACAAGAGCAAAAGAGAAAGATGGGCGGGGACAGAGAGGAAGAAGGGAAAGAAAGGAAGGGGGAGTTTAGGGTATAAATATAAACAGGGAGAAAGGACAGTAGGATTTAAAAGAGTCCTCCTTCTAGGGTCAAAAAGATGGGAGTTTGGGGTGGCTAGGTGGTGCAGTGAATAGAGCAGTGGCCCTGGAGTCAGGAGGATTTGAGTTCAAATCTGACCTCAGACACTTGAAACACTTACTAGCTGTGTGACTTTGGGCAAGTCACTTAACCCCAATTGCCCTCCAAAAAAAAAGTTTAAGGAGTGATTGGTGTCTAGACAATGAGAAGAGAGCTGGGGCAGTAGAATACAGACAGCTTCAGCTATAAAGAGAAATTCCCAATTAACAATCATAACCATGAACATAAATGAGATGAATTTCCATTAAAAGAGAAGAATAAATAGAATGGAATAAATAGCAGAATCCAAGTATATGTTGTTTATGAGAATCATACTTCAAAAATTAAAATACTGAGATAAAAGAAAGGTGTAGAGAAGATTTTATTATTCTTAGGTAAGCTTAAAAAAAGAAGGGACAGAAATCATCTCAGAGAAGGCAAAAATAAAATTCACAAGGTTAAGAGAGATAAACAAAGGGACTACATTATGCTGGAAGGTACCAAGGACAATGGAATAATATCAGTACTTAATATATGCATTGAATTATAAGGAGAAATAGATAGCAAAACTATAACCATTGGAGACTTCAATGTATCCTTCTCAGACCTAAATAAATCTAATAAAAAGATAAATAAGAACAAATTAACAACCATAACAGAAATTTAGAAAAATTAGATATGTTAGACCTCTTGCTGAATGGGGACAGAAAAGAATAATGCACACACACACAACATACATATCTATTTATGTGTGTGTATATATACATATATATGTATCATACATGGCTAAGAATATATTTATACATGTAAATGTGTACACATATATTCTTAGCTGTGCATGGCACCATTACAAAAATAGTACCATGTACTATGGCATAACACCCTTATAAATAACTAAAAACAGAAATATTAAACATATATATTAATTTAATATATTTAATATGAATATATATAATAATTTAATATATATTAAATATATATACTTCTGATCACAGAATAATAAAGTTTTTTTAAAATCAATAATGAATCTTTGAAGAAAGGATTCAGAGACAATTTAATCCTAAAGAGTAAGTGGGTCAACAAACAAATAATTTTTAAAATCCCCCACAAAATTTCATGAAACAAAATTACAATAGTAGAGAGCATAGTAAAAGTATTGGATGCAATCAAATCAGTTTTTAGGGGTAAATTTATCTGTAGTTTTAGCAACAAAAGAGAAAGACTATACCAATGTAGTGGGCATGTAACTAAAATAAAACTAGCAAAGCAAAAAATCAAAAACCTTCAACTGAATACCAAACAAGAAATTTTATAAAATATAGATTAGGAAAACCTTAAGCAAAAAAAAAAAACAAAAACAAAAAAAACCCCACACCCAACAATGGAATTAATTAATAAAACCAGAAGCTGTTTCTGTAAGCTTATTGAACTACATGACTCATTAGCTAATCTGATTGTTAAAAGATGGGAAAAGCAAACTGCCAACATAAAAATGAAAAGGGAGGATTTACAACAAATGCAGAATAAAGGAAATTATTTAAAACTATTTTGTTCAATTATATATAGCAACAAAATGCTAATTGAAACGGATAATTTTTTTTTCTTTTTCTTTCTTTCTTTTTGAGGGCAGTTGGGGTTAAGTGACTTGCCCAAGGTCACAAGGCTAGTATATGGTGTGATGGTGTGATGGTGTGATGGTGTGTGTGTGTGTGTGTGTGTGTGTGGTGTCTGAGGTCATATTTGAACTCAGGTCCTCCTGACTCCAGGGCCAGCACTCTGTTCACTGGACCACCTAGCTGCCCCAGATCATTATTTTTAAAGATATAAAACCCAGTTAAAACACACATACATACACACACACACACACACACACAGAGGAATAAGAGAATTTAAATAACCAATCTCAGAACAGGACATAGAACAAGGTATAAAGGAACTCCCAAAGGAAACTTAAAAGTGAATTCTATCAAACATTCAAAGAACGATTTTCCCATTACAGAAATTACTTACAAAATAGGAAAAGAAGGGATGTTACCAAATTCCTTCTATGAGAGAAACACTGTGTTGATACAAAGAATAGGAAGAGATAAAGCAAAAGAAAACTAGGGACCCAAATCCCTAATGAATATCCATATAAAATGTTGACTAAAATGTTGGAAAAGAAGGGAGAGCAACATATTAAAGTGATTATTCACTACTAGGAGAGTGGATTTTTATCAGGAACACATGCGTGGTTAGATATTAGGAAAATCATGAACAAAAATAGAACATATTAATAACCAACATAGTAAGTCATGTGATTATATCAAAAGATGCAGGATAGGTTTTTAACAAAAACACCCACTTTGGTCAAAAACATTAAAAACTCATCAGCATAAATGGACCTTTCCTGATCATGATAAAAAACGTATCTGACTAAAGCCAAGAGCTAGCATTATTTGTAAAGGAGAAACACCAGAGGCCTTTTAAATGAGATTGGGAACAATGAAATGTAGAGTCAGCACTAGTCTTTGACATGGTTCTTGAAATATTAGCTGTAGCAATAAGACATAAAAAGAGGGAATGAACATAGGCAAAAGGGAAATAAAATGATCACCTTTTGCAGATTATATAACTCAGAGAACTCTAGAGATTCAACTATAAATTAACTGAAGTGACTAATAATTCCAGCAAACGAGGAAAATATAAAATAAACCCACACAAATCATCAGACTTTCTATATATTACCAATAAAACTCAGCAGGTAGAGAGAGATAAATTTTATTCCAACTAACCACAAAATAATAAAAGTTGAGAGTCTATTTATCAAGACACTCACAATAAATATAGGAGTAGAAAACACTCTTTTTAGAAATAGAGACAGACCAAAGAAATTGAAGAGAGATTAATTTCTCAGGGTTAGGCCATACCAACATAATAAAAATGATAATTCTACCTAAATTAATTTGCTTAGGGCTATAACAAACTACCAGAAAGTTACTCTGTAGAGCTAGAAAAAAAAAAACAAAAATTCATCGGGAGGAACAAATAATCAAAAATCTCAAGGAAAATAATTAAAAATGTGTGAAGGAAAGGGGCCTAGCAGAACCAGGTCTCACATGGCCCTACAAAGCATAAAAGTTTATCAATTTATCAAATTATCAATCAAATAAAAAATTATCAAAACTATATGGTATAGGTAAACAAACAGAAAAGGTAATCGGCCAATAATGGTAACATTTATTCAGTACCTACTATGGGCCAGGCACTGTGCTTAAGGCTCATCCTTGAGGAGCTTACATTCCAATGGGGGAGACAACATACAAACAAGTATATACGGAGCATTACGTTGTCTGTGTAAATCGTCTCTCTCCCTTGACAGCTGGCAGCTGTCTGATACTTCTCTCTAGATCAGAACAGGTATCACCCACTTCCCAAATGTGGACCACACAGTCCTGTACCTGGCATTGGGAAGATCCGGGCTTGGAATTTTGCCTCTGCCATTTATTACCTTAACTCATAACTTCTCAGATGACTTTTCTGAGACTCGGTTTCCTCAGCTGTCAAATGGGGAGAACGTTAAAGCTGTACATAAGCACCAGTTATTACTTCTTAGAATAGTAACTAGTGGCCAACGTTTATACAGAGGCCCCTGTGTCCAAGGCACCGTGCCAACCTCTGTACAGTTATTATTTCAGATTATTTCAGCCCTGGGGGGAGGGGGGGCTATTATGATCAGATGAGGAAACAGGATGAGAGCAGTTAAGTGACTTGCTCAAGGTCACACACAACTAGGAACTGCCTGAGGCTAGATGTAAACCCAGGTCTTCCTGTCTCCAGGCTCAGTGCTCTACTAATGGCCCCTGTGCATATGAAGTTTCTTTTTAGTTGTTTACCAGCATCACCCCATCTGTTTTTTCAAGAGAAAAAAGGTTATTTAAAAGGCAAACTAAAAATCAGCTATTTGATCTCAATAACCAAGATGATTTCAATGACTTCAATAGCCAAGAAGCTTCCATTGGGAATGAAGATGCTTTGTCAATCATACCATACTGAATCCCACAGCGAGATACCGCACACATCACTCCAACTTCACTGGAGCCCATTTCACCATTCCCGGCCGCCACTAAGGGCTAGTCTTTCCTTCAGCAAAGCCGGAAGGATGAAAGTGGGAAGAAAGGAGAGCAGCTAGTGAAAACTCCCTTAACCCGAAGGGCACAAGGACAGAACAAACAGAAGACTGTCAAAATGCTGAGGAAATCTGGATGCTCAGATGTGAGAGAAGAAGTCACAGTATAATTAAATTCTTAAATTCAATTTCAGGAGTATGGAAGAAGACATTAGTTCCAAGAGCTACAAGAATGAGACCTGCATGAAAATGGTCCATTGGTCATCCCAGTGTGGCTCTGTGGGGCTATCACCAAATTAACCCATGATCGTTTGGCCTTGGAGAATTAACAAGGAATGCACAGAGGGGGAGGGGCTCTGCAGCAAGTAACCGGGAGAGCAAGGACTGTTAACCTTCTCTGCATCTCCTGGATACCTCTGGCAGGCCTATTACAGTGCCTTGTTGCCTACATTCACAAGTAAAGGAAATGTTTCATTTTAATTAGAGGTTAGTAGCAATGTCATTTTTTTCCCATCCAAGTGCATGGATCTCTGAAATATTTTCACAGACCCTAGGTTAAGATTCCCACCCACCCACTCACACACTATAAAGAGTAGTTTAGATCCCATGGATAGGTCTCAAGTGGTTAAAGAGATAACCAGGAGATGGAAAAGAATTGGAAACTGAGAGGATGGCCGAACAAGTTGTGGTATATGATTGTGATGGGACACTATTGTGCTGTAAGAAATGAGGAGCAGGATGCTTTCAGAAAAACTTGGGAAGACTCATGAACTGATGCAAAGTGAGATGAGCAGAACCAGAAGATTGTACACAGTAACAGCAATATTATGAATAACTTGGCCATTCTGATCCTAACAGTGACCCAAGACAATTTTGAAGGATTTATGAAAAAAATACTATCCACTGCCAGAGAGAGAACTGATGAACTCTGAGTACACATGGAAGCATGTTTTTTTCATTTTCTGTTTCTTGCTTTTTGTCGTTTTGCAACATGGCTAATATGGATGTATGTTTTACATGACTTCACATGTAAAACTGATATCTTATTGCTTTGCCTTCTCACTGGGTGGGGGAGAGGCAGGAGAGAGGAAGAGAATGAGAATTAAAAAAAAAGAATGTTAAAAATGAATGGATGAATACTTTTTTTTAAAGAGATTTGTTCTTGGTTAGTCTATCTGTCATATCTGACTCTTCATGACCCCACTTGGGGTTTTCTTAGCAAAGATACTAGAGTGGTTCTATCATTTCCTTCTCCAGCTCATTTTACAGATGAGAAAACCGAGGCAAACAGGGTTAAGTGACTTGCCTAAAGTCACAGAGCTAGTAAGTGTCTGAGGACAAATCTGAACTCAGGTCCTCCTGACTCCAGAGTCTATACATTCTATACACTTTGACACCTGGCTGCCCATCATTAATCAGTCAATTACTACTGACCAGGAGGCCAAGCTAAGGAAGCAGTTAAGACCTAGTTCCAGTGTACATAACTCAGAGGGCAGCACACAGGTGTGGAACATGGAAGAAAGCCTAGGGCAACAAGAAACACTAATAGCTACTCTTATTTTTGTTCCGTAAGTGTGGTTTCATCTCTGTGCCGAACTCTCACTATGGAATCTCCCTTTGCTAATGAAGATTAGTAGCTCCTCTATAACATGGTCCCAGACATGTGGTTGGGGCACTCAGAAGTCACTTTACTGGTTGAATTTTTGTGCTAATTCTCCCTTATTAGATTGTACACGCCTCCTAAGTGGGAGCTGTGTTTTACTCATCCATCTCTCCCCTCATACATCACAGATACTGGATAAATATTTGTTGAACTGAATTCCCTGATACCTTCCTTCCAAAACCATGTTCTTGTAAAATGTGAACAGGCACCCTGGCACAGGCTGACTGGCCTCCTCCATCTAACACCCACTTCTAGGGCAGCGAAGCATGACTGGCCTGCAAACGCTCCAACAATATGGTAGGTTACACAAATCTCTGAAGGGACTGATCTTTCCACAAGTGAACCCTGCCTCCCAAGTGAGATTTCCCAATTCTATTCATCATATTTACTTCCTGAATCTTGCTTTTCTGGGTAGTGATGCAGAATTCCTTACCAGGCAATTGGCAGGAGAAACTGGCAAGATAATGGTGATAACAGGTGGAAGAAAGCACAGGCCAGCTGCTGCAGATAGTGGAAAAGGTCCCCTGTCATCATCGCATCGGCATAGCTATGGCCTCATAGAATACAGCTATTCTTGAAACCGATTTCATTCCTTTCTTAAAAGTATTTTGTACTGGTAACTTATCCTACCCCTAAGTAGGTCATCCTCTCTCTAAAAGAAATAAGTACATAAATACATTGGGGGGGTTGGAAATCATATTTTTACACATACTACATGTTAAACCATCTAATCCTTCCTTAGACTTTGGGAACAACTGGATCTTTAAGAGTCCAGACTCAGAAAAAAAGGACAGGAAAATATCCTTCTGCCAAGTCACTGCCCAGGACTGGCCACCTAGAAGTCAACCCCTTTGGCCACCGGTTCTGTATAAACTTGAATCATTAAGAAGACAAAACACTAGGGAATAAAGCAGAGGAGATGAGCATAAGTGCTTATCATCAACCTGCATAAGTCTTCTCTCACCTTAGCTTTGGGAAAGTGACAGGTCTGCTGGATGCTCTTTGGGTTGGTCAACAGACATCTGACTGCAGGGTCTTGTTGTGCCAGTTGTGTTCTTCAAGAAAAAGTCCTTCGGGATGGGATGGAGTTAGGAGGTGGAAGGAGGAAGGAGGAGGAAACAGAGAAGCCCCTGAGTGGGGGATTAGTGCTGTTAACATTTTTAACAATGACTATGATAAAGGCTTAGACAGCACACTCATCAAATCTGCACATGTCTCAGAGTTGGGAAGGATAGCTGTCATGCTGGATGAGAGTCAGCATTCAGAAACATCTAGACCGGCTAGAATATTGTGCCAAAACTAATAAGATGAGATGGAAGGGAAAGGTTAAAAATATCAACTCCATAAGTACAAGATGGTGGAGATAATCTCAAAAATAATCTGAGAGCTTTAAGGCCCTCCCACTAACAGTAGTCAATAGGGTGATATGGGACTCAAAAAGGCTTTTGTGATCTTGGCATGAATTAACTCAGGGTTGTAGAATATGAGCTACTTGGGGGTGGGGGAACTGTTTTTCTATGGTCTTCTTATCCTAAATAAATAAATGAAAGGGTTGTAAATGTTTGTTGAATTAGATTGAGAGGCAGAGTACAGCAGAGGCATCAAATGCACAGCCCACATGTACCCACAAAATGGTACCAACTAAAATGTGATTGGGAAATGTTTGATGAAATAAATAAAAATGCAGTCCCAGATAGATAATGTTCATTTGTGGTTTTCTAAGCCAAAATATAGCCCAGGGATCCTTTTCCTAGTTGAGTTTAACACCACCAGTCTGCAGGATCCAGGGAGGTGATGGTCCCCCACTTTATTCTGTCCTGTTAAGATTACCTCTTTAGTACTGTGTTCAGTTGTAGAGGCTGCATTTTAGGATAAACTTACCAGTATACCTCAGTACCCTGTGCCCCTCTGATTGCAAAGCTGGAGGACAGAGGAAAGAACTCTTCCCAAAGCTTCTATCCCCACCCCCTTTCAGCTTCCTTTTGTGTATGGTCCTCCCCCATTAGACTATCAACTCCTTGAGGGCAGGAACTGTCTTTCTTTTTCATATGTGTACCTTAATAAATGTTTACTAACTGACTGACTCCTCTCTGGAACTCTTTAAGCAAAACCTTGACGTCCATTTGTTATAAAGGAGATTCTTAGGGGCAGCTAGGTGATGCAATGGATAGAGCATCAGCCTGTAATAGTAGTGAAATTTAAAGATCCCCCTGTATTGGCTTGGCTTTTGGTTTGATTGTGTTAAAACCCAGAGCTTGTGAATCCCACTTGTGGGATGGACTTGTTGATGTGAAAAGAGAGGGCTGAACTGGGAGGACGTGGTGACATAAATTTAGAGAAACACAAGAAAAGAGAGAGGCAGGAGAACTTTTTGGAAGAAGCATCTTGGAGGCAGAGAAAGACTAAGAGGATTGCTGAGGGCCACTTTGAATTGCCCAGAACTTTTGTGAGCTGCCAAGGACTGAGGAGACATGGCTGTTTTGCTGGTACTTTGTCTGTCTGTTTTGATGTTGTTTTGCCAGATTTGTCCACTGGTGAAAGACAGTCCTGTTGTTGCAGAGGTGTTGGAACCTTGCTGTTGGTTCAGAGCTACTGAGACTGTTCTGCATACAGAGAGTGAATTCTGTCCACTGGTGAAGGACAGTCCTGTTGTTGCAGAGGTATTGGAACCTTGCTGTTGGTTCAAAAGCCCTGAAGAAGGATTTTCTTGTTGTATGTTTACAGAAATCCTGGAAGGGGGTTTTGCTAATGTTTTCAGGGGTCCTAGGACTGTTCTGCAGACAGAGAATGAATTAATGAGGACACTGGCAATGTATCTTGTGACTTTGCTAAGCTTTGTCTCCCCAGGAACAAAGATTGCTGAGAACTTGCCTCTTGTCAAGATGAAGAAAAGACCTCCATTTGGGTATTAAATGCTGTGCTTAAGCTTGTTGTAACTCTGGGGTAGATTCAATTGTGATCCAAGGGTGGGGAACTTTTGACCTTTTTGTGCTCTGTGATTGAACAAATGAATGTACTTTACTTATGATTAGAAACTAATCTCCATTTGAGAACAGGGGCTTTGTGATGGATTAAATGAATGTAATGTCCAGGGGTGGGGTAGTACTTGATTAAATCACACTTGGTAAATGCTGTATTTTGAATTATGCTATATGTTGATTCTCTCTGTTCTTAATTTGTCACTAAATAAAATGGAGAGCACCTATGCTGGTATTTTGAACCTTGGGAAGTTGCCTTTGCTTGGCATTACACGGCCCTAAAGTCAGGAGGACCCAAGTTCAAATCTTGCCTCAAACCCGATCGCCTCAAAAAAAGAAAGAGATTCTTGTTCAGGCACAGGTTGCACTAGAAGGCCTCTGAGGTCCCTTTCACCTCTGGCCTTCTGTGATCCTATTATTTCAATAAGTAATTTTTGAAATAGGTTTTGGAAAAATGGTTCTAACAATTGACTGCAGTGCCTTGTAGTTTACCTAGGGGGTAGAATTTGGGCTTCTTTCATATCCATTATTTACCTGAAGTCACTAAAGAGCCCACTGCATAGTGTAGCAGGTAACCCACCTTTCCTAATAAAAATGACAAAGGAAAAGGAGCTCACAGAACTTGAGCACAATGAATTAGTTTTCTTGGTTTATTGTCACATTAAAAAAAAGAATCACTGACTCTCAGTACATCAGTGAAAAGCACCCCGATAATTGATTTTCTTTTAAAAATTATGAAACAAGTACATTTGGCACAGACAGAAAATTAAAGTACTTCAGTGCTCTGTTAAAATAGTTATTAAAGTTACTTAAGATTCACAAAAGTCTCAGATTAGGCCATAATTTACCTGACTGCTTATACTAGCTATAATCAACTGTGAAATTGAAAATCGCATCAAAGTTTCATTCTTCAAGATGAAACAAAGTTATGTAGCAAGGCATCTGAAACCAAACTAAGCTTTCTAAAATTACATTATTTTTCCAAGTGATTAATATACTCTGATGGCTAAGAATGAGTATAAATAACAATTGTTTCTGTTTTGGCCAGAAACCCTTAAGGTCTTCCCCTCCTATATACAGATATAGATAGAGATCGATATAGATTATAGATATAGATAGATACATAAAATACATATATGTATATACATACATATGTGTACATATACATGTGTATATATACATACATATATAGATATAATTTTTTGACTAGGTAAAAAAGGCCATTCTCTGCCTCATTTCTTAATCACTGAACGAGTGTTGCCTCAGTCAAACTGAGACCTGGGAAAGACCTTAGTTTAAAAAGACCAAGGTCTCTCACTGCATCCTGGGCCTTCTCCAGTTGCCTGAGCTATATCTCCCCACTGGACACAGATGACTCAGAAGGAGAAAATAAGGCTGGTGATTTTGACTATCCCTCTCTCACTTAAATCTAATTCACTTTCATGTCATGGCATCACCTTCCTCATGGTCCTTGTCAAGAATGAAGGAAAACAACAATACAAATTCTAAATGTTTGTTTGAAGAACAATGTTAGTTCTTGTATTGCCTTGAAATAAAAATAAAGCCAAGAATAAACTAAAGAGAACTGTGTGTACTAATTGTTTCTCAGAGATTTAACATGTGTAACCTCATTAACTTCCCCAACTAAAGCAAGGGCACCTGTTTAAAGGAATCTGTTATCTGATAATTAAATGCACAGTATTGCTGATATATGATCAATCTTCATCCATCTTTCATTTCTTCCTAAATCACTGCTCATGGAAATGAACTTTCTTATAAGACAGAAGAATAGTCGTTTTTTAGGAACTGAAAGATGAAAAATGTCTCTAGAGGTGACTGAATCCATTATGTTCCATGTCGAGGAGGGGAGGAAGAGAAGGAGAGAGAAGGAGGAGGGGAGGGAGGAAAAGAGGGAGATGGGGGAGAGGGAGAGAAAGAGAGAGAAGGGGAGAGAGAGAGAGAGAGAGAGAGAGAGAGAGAGAGAGAGAGAGAGAGAGAATATAACAGTCCTTACATTCTACTAAGGGCCACTCCCCCTCCAAACTAAGCAAACACAAGATAATAAGAGGATGGAAAGCACACCAACAAAGGACACCTTAGGACAGGTAGATCAACTGATATAAAAATATCATAATTTGCTTTGAAATAAAGTTATCCTTCTATCTCTATTTTCTTTGCCTCATAGATTTAAAAAAATGGTGTTGCAGCAGCTGGCGCAGCTTGGTCCTTGGAGGCACCTTAAAATCCAGTTTTTCTAGTGTTAAGAAGTGGTACTGAGACATCTTAAAGTAAGGAGCCTGAGACCAGGATGGGAAGATGTGTGTTAAATGTAACATATACTCTTAGAAAACAAAACAGCACATCAGAAATTCACTCATGGCTTCATATATGACTCTGCTGCTTCTTGTAAATGCCAATATTCTTGTTTGTTGATGTTCGTTAAGTTCATAATAAAAAGATTTTTTTAAATGGAGGCGGAAGGAAGGAGTGCACTCCAAGCCTAAGAGACGGGCTGTACCAAGGCGTGGAGGTCAAAGATGTAAATGTTCAGTTTGGGGAACAGCACATACAGCATTCAGCTGGAATGAAATGTGAGTTAAGGAGAATAATGTGAAATAAATCTTGAAGGCAAGACTGTCTGTCACAGGTCCTCAGTGATCCTGATATGTGTGTGACACGTAATACACCGACATACATGATGCCTCACTCCTCAGTCAGGCACCTAGATGGCACTTCCCAGCTAGTGTGACCCTGAGCAAGCCACTGCACCTGTCTGCCTCATTTTCCTCATCTGTGAAATGGGGATAATGAGAGCACCTACCTCTCGGGGTTGCTGTGAGGATAAAATGAGGTCAAGCATTGGCGCAGTACTGGGCACAGAGTAGGTGCTTAAAAATGGTTGTTTCCTTCTTAGCCTGTGGCCCTGGAGCAAGCTGTTTTCCCACATATTCCTCAAACCTAAGCCATGTGCCCTCTGTCATTTACTATTACTACATTAACTATTACCCAAAGGGCCTCCTGGACTACACTTCTATCTTACAGTGATATGTGGATGTGAGAATGACTCTGGGGCTCTGGAGGCCTTTACATCACAAGCCTGGCCAGGTCGAAAAGCTTCCAAGTCTGGGCCCAGCCATGAGGGGCTAAGTCTGTGCTGGATGATTCTGAACAGACTAAGTATTTAAATACCACCTTAAGTAACAGCAGAGTCTCTTAAGTGATTGGCTTACATCAGATGCCTTAGTCCGAGGCCACCTTGCTCAGTGCAGGGCACAGGGAGTACTCAGTACCCAACAAATCGCCCTTCTGGAAATGGGTATTCACCCAGTGTTCACTGTTTGATAAACTGAGTAACCTTGAGCAGATCTCCTTGAGTCTTTGTTTCCTCCTTTGCAAAATAAGGCAACGGGCTGATATGACAGATTAAGGCTCTTCCAGATACAACATTTTATGACTTTGTGGGTCTGTGTCCTTGCTCACTTCCTTCCTCCTCACTGCCCCCAGTGAACCTCCACTGTTCTAGACCCAAAGTAGGATTTCAAGTGAATTTATATCCACAAACATGGAACACCAACATTGGTGAGGTCAAACAAACAGCCACACTCCCCTTTTGGGAGTTCTAGAAATCAAATTTCTTTCTCAAAAGTGAAAAGAAATAATCCTTCCAAAGTGGTCATTGGATCAGAGTTGCCACTGCCAAATACTACTCTTTGGGGACACAAAGAAAGTGGGAGAGTCTGGATGTGACTTTCAGAGTACTGGTCAGTTTTATAACGGGCAGCCCTAAATAAGACCCATATTTTACAGGCAGTAGCTACAGTGCTTTATAAGGCCAGAAAAAACTAGGGTGGGTGTAAGAGATGTACGGTAAAAGGTATGCAACTTGAATAGGGTGTTCCAAGGGTGGGGAAACCTGTAGATAGGAAGCCACATGTGGCCCTCTAGGTCCTTTAACTGTATCTAAACCTCACAGAACAAATCCCCTTCATAAAAGGATTTGTTCTTTAAAACGTGGACTCGGGTGGCCAGGTAGCACAGCAAGTAAGAGCACCGGCCCCAGTGTTGGGATGATCTGGGGGATTGAATCCAGGCTCAGATACTCAGCACCACACCCAGAAATAACTGGCCATGTAACCTTGAGCAAGTTACGTAACCCCAATTGCTTAAAAAAAAAAAACTTGGACTCAATCAAAAGGCAGTACCCAAGGACCTAGAAGGCCAGATGTGCTTTGAAGGCCACAAGTTCCCCATTCCTGGATATTTTCATTGGAAGAATTTTCACTTCTGAAAAACCAACCCTGGGGCATTAAATAATTAAAAGAAAAAGCCAGATATAACAACAAACAAAACAACAAAATCTGTGTGCTCTATCTATACGTCCAGAGAATGTTTTAGAGTCTGGGTTTTCAAGTGTTTAATTCAATTGTTATTTAAGTGTCAGTTCAACTTGGAGGCTTAGAATGGAGTGATTCTATAGGTAAGAAAAAAAAAAGTCTCAACACATGAGGCTTTGAGTTTCCTACTCACAGAGATGAGTCAATATTAGCGGATGTTACTGAGAAGCAGTTTACCAAATAAAACACCAGGGTCTCCTACCATTTCAGCTGCTCCTGTGCTCTGGAAAGCCAGTGAACTGATAGCTCTGCCTTATCCTAACTTTCAGGACAAGCAAGCAATGGGTGGGGGGAAAGAATAAGAGTCAATGAGATGAAGAAAAACAGCTGGGGAAGCTGTCAAAAAAATGAGAGATCCCAGTTACTGTTCTTCTTAGACAAAGAACTCTGGAATAAAAGCCCCTTTTTCCTCGTTATTCATATTAACATCACACAAGGATGGATTATCCAAATGGAAAATCCATCTAATTCTGCTTCTGAAAATTATCCTGTATCAAGCCTAGAAGAGCTCTATCTTCTATTACATTAAAACCCACAATTCGGGAAAAGTAATCTTGAAGAGCTTTTTTTTTAAAAAAAGAAATGCTCTATTGTGAAACAAATACAGTAACAATGGTTTATGAATAATACAATAGAAAGAAAATATAATACTTTTACTCTGACCCGAAGGTGAATAAAACTGTTGATTTAGTGGGATAAGGCACTCACCATTATTATTGAGAATTATAAATACTTCAGAATCATTTTAGTTAGGGATGTTTTGGTTGAAGATACAGCTGACTCCAATTTTCATGGGTAGAAGTCTGAATCAATCAATTAATCAATCATGTGCCTACTAAGTGCAAGGAACTATGCTTTGGGGATACAAAGAAAGGTCAAAGACAGTCCCTGGCCTCAAGGATCTCAGTTTATTGGGGGAGACAACAAATAAATAAATCTATACAAAGGAGGGTACAAGATAAATAGGAAGTAATTAATGAAGGAAGGGACTAGAATTAAAAGGGGTAGGGGAAGTCTACCAGTAAAAGACAAGATTTTAGTTGGGACTTAAAGGAAGGCTGGAGGTGCCTGTGAGAAGGAAGAACATTCCAGGCAGGGGGAAGGAGGGGAGAGGGGGGAGAGAGAGAGAGACAGAGAGTGTCAGAGACAGAGAGAGAGAGAGAGAGAGAGAGAGAGAGAGAGAGAATCTTGTTCCAGAACACCCAAGAGACCAGTGTCACTAGATGGAAAAGCATGTATCAGGGAGTAAGGTGTAAGAAGGCTGGAAAGGTAGAAAGAGGAGAGGCTATGAAGGGCTTTGAACACTATGCAGACGATTTTCTATTTCATCTTGGAGGCAACAGGGGGCACTGGAGTCTGAGAAGCAGGGTACCACGGTCAGACTTGAAAATCACCCTGGTGAGGGGCGGCCAGGTAGCACAGTGAGTAAGAGCACCTGCCACAGAGTCGGGATGACCTGGGATCGAATCTGGACTCTGATACTTAGCACCACACCCAGAAATAACTGGCCCTGTAACCTTGAGCAAGTTACTTAACCCCAATTGCTTTAAAAAAAATCACCTTGGTGGCTGAATGGAGGATGCATTAGAGGGGAGAGAGACTTGAAGCAGGCAGACCCCCAACAAGAGCCTGTATTAGAATGGGGGGCAGTGTCAAAGGAGGGTAGGGGCCACATCCAAGAGACTTAACAAAGGTGAAGCTGACAGGCCTTGGCAGCAGCATGAATATGGAGGGTGAAAAATCCAGAGTGATTTCTAGGTTGTAAGACTGAGGCATCTGGAGGATGGTGATACTGTCTACAGTAACAGAGAAGGTAGGAAGAGGATCCTTTAGGAAGAAAGATGAGTTTCATTTTGGACATACTGAGTTTACAATGTCTACTGGACATCTAGTTTGAGATGTCTGGAAGGCAGCTGGAGACGCCAGACTGGAGGTCTGCAGAGAGGCTGAGGCAGAATGGGTTGATGGGAGGGTGAGGGGAACTAAGGAGACTAAAAAGACAGAAGACACAAACAAGATGGCAACTTACAAGGAACAAATTCCCTTTCTGCTTAAAGGAAACGGTCAACATTTTTCTGAAGATGTCTGTGACCAAGCATCCTGAGAGGCTCCAAGCATGGCTTTGCACAAGCCACTAGCATGAACCATGTTCACTTCTCCCATCTCTTTTCTCTGATCTCACTCATTCTTGTTTCTGGTGAATCAAAAAGTCAAGTTCTAAAAAGTCCCATGTTCTATCACCGCAAGAATGTGATGTTGTCACAGAAGCTCCTAGAACTAGGTAAAAACAATAACAAAATCTGTTCCTAAAATTTAATTTTAAAAATCATCACCTTTGTCTTGTGCATTCTTCATTCCATCCAAGGGAAATACACTAAGTCATACTGGTTCTGGAAAAGCCAAGTCTCCAAGTCTTAAATCAAAGTATGCTTCCTTTCTTTCTCTCCTATGCTAATACCTGTGAATTCTAACTAGATAGTGCCTGGCACAGACATTATTCCCCAGTCAATCACTGTCCTAGTTTCAAGCCTGAAATGCTGATAAGGAATTCAGACAGGCTGCCCTCGGATTCACAAATGCTCTATTATCCCACTGGCATTAGCCCCATCACAATAAGGTGATTCTCCTGTAAAAGTACTGAGGGTCAACATTTCACCCTGAATCAAGGGCAAAACAATGCCCCCCTCCTCCCCCGCCCAGTTTTCCTAGGAGTCTATGGCAACTTTCTCCTTAATCCCACAAGGCAACAAGATAGCATAAACTTTGCATTTAAAAGTCAACCTGAACCACCTCACTATGGCATTTTTCAATTTATGGATGGAAAAATCAGTATCTTAAATCCTCTAAGGCAAAATGATCTTTTTACACCTAAAAATGATTTTTAAACATAAGAAACTTCTATCCAGAACTATAAATTTATCATGAGTTTTTGGGGTTTTTTTTTGGTTCTCCAACTGTCAGGATTTGAAATGTCAAAAATGACAATTAGTGGGTAAAAACAAAAAGCTCAGAGCTTTCAAACAGGGTCCTGAGCTCTGATAGAGAATCAGTCCAATGTCCTACATTTTCACAGAAACTCAACATCAAAAAGGATTCTAGGAGTCGATGGATCACAGATTTTAAAATGAAGAAACAAAGCCCAAGAAAGGTGAAGTGACTTGTCCAGAGTCTGTCTCGGACAGGAATTGAACTCTTCTGTCCTCCAAGTCCAGCACCTTATCTATTAAATCATGCTTAGTCCAACCATGCTTAGTCCAACCTGAAGCAAGAAATCTTGACAAGGTCTCTGACCTCTGGAGAGGAGGAAGGAATCCTGATGCCTACAGCACAAGCTACTTTTGGACAGCTCTAATTCAAGGAATGGTTTTTTCTTTATGTTAATCTTCAATCTGCCTATTAACAACCCCCTCCCTGCCCATGTTCTTGGGGCCACTGAAATGATGGAGAACAAGTCTACTCTCTCTTCCACAGGACAACCTTCCAAATAAGTAAAGACAGTAGCACACCCCTTAACTACCTGCTTCTCTGCACTAAAAACATACCCTGTTCCTTCAAACTAATTTTTATAGGATATGGCATCAAGTACTCTTGCTAATTAGGTCACATGATTTGAACATGCTCTGTCTGATCAACGTCCTTCCTAAAATGAGGTGCCCAGGAATAAACAGAAGGCTTTAGACCTGGACTGAACAAGAGAGATTACAGAATGTTAGAATGCTATCACTGATCTCACTCATTCTTGTTTCTGATGAATCAAAAACTAGAGTTCTAAAAAGTCCCATGTTCTATCACTGCTCTATAGAGCAAGAACTTGATGCTGTCCCAGAAGCTAAGCTCTTAGGACTAGTATATGATTCTGGGGTCAAATCACTTAACCTCTCATTGCTCTCTAGGTCATTGGTGTGAAACCCACAGAGAAATAGGTCACTGATCCCCCGTGGGTCATAAGGATCCCTGTGGGCAGCGTACTGTCTTTGTTTTTCAAAGTTTTATTATCTTTTTATTTATTTTGTTAAATATTTCCCAATTTCATTTTAATCTTGATCTCAGTGGCACCCCAGAAGTGCTGTAGGCCACATTCAGTCAGAGCATTGGATACCTCTGTTCTAGGCAACTTTCCCAGGCTGTAAGCTGTAGATACACACACACACACACACACACACACACACACACACACACAACCAGGAAATACTAACTTAACAAGGTTCTTGGAATGAATGTATCTGGGCCTACCAAATATTTAAAACATTGTAGCCTGATATTTTACAGAAAGAATCTAAACATGACAAGAACTTACCAATCACTTACCAAACTTAGAACTTATAAGATAAATGTCAAGATTTCACTTAGTAGTTCCCTGGTAACTTTTGTTAATAAAATACAGGTACTAGAGTAAAGCTCAATCCCTGACTGGCTTTTACATAAATCCCTCAATTCCCTACTCCTGCTGATACATGAGAAAAATTGCCCTTCCATTCTACCCTTTACAGTTGCTATCAGACACTAAGAAGCATCCTAAAAGTTTTGCATTACTTTGTCTGGAGCAGAAGCTTTCAGAAAGCTTGGGAATTGCACTGTAATCCTTGCTTTGAAGAGCCCCAAGTTAAATTCTAAGACTCAACCTGGCTGCAGTTTAGGACAAGGGTATTTAGAATGTAGACAAGGACTCACAGGTGTTTAATGAGTACCCCTTCTGTAAAGATGCATGTTAAGGAAAAAACTCTGTTGTGAATAAATAACCCATTTATTTAATAGAAAATATCTATGGTTTTACCAGTAATTTACCAAAATCAGTACTGCCATTTAAATGGCCCATAGCGTTTATATTTATGGTGTTAAGTGGGGGGAGCTGATAAGCTAACTGCCCTGAGGTCTGGAGACTGAAAGAGTTTAATAACAATTGTCCCCTGTGACCTTAAGTACAGTCATGCCTCATTTACTTGGAATCATCAGGCAATGAAGTAGCCTAGGAAACGGAATTTTCCAGGTAATGGAAGCTTTTTCATAGTTAACTAAATTAGCACCAAAGCTTTACTGCAACCATTTTTGATGGAAATCTTTCTAAAATATACCTTTCCTGGATGTAAGACATCTTAGTAAACTGAATATTTATTGCTGAATCCTGTTCATAATTACACATATCCACTATCGTAGTGAGATTCTCAGTATCTCTTGGACCTCCAGAGCTCATCTGTCCCTAAAGAGTCCCAAACTTTTGGGATATTATAACTCTCCTGTTGGCTTTTCCAAGTTGTTCGGTTAAGAGCTGTCACTTCTTGATGGTGTCAGGGCCTCTCGGTAACTTGAAGCAACTTGGTTCACCTACAACAGTACCTTGAATGAGGTAGGTAGGTAACACAAGAGGCAAGGGGAACAGTTTTTGCCTCCCTATCAAATGTAGTCAATGGGTCTCCTGGTGGATTTGCCAGAGACTTTTTTTGTTTCTTTCCAGATTCATGGCTACATTAGTGTCAACTTCTAGTCCTTGCTGAGGGGTCTTTTCCTTAATTCCAACAGGCAAGTTTCTTTCCTAACTGGGCCTTCCAGAAGGTGACTACTACCCCACCCTAGCAGTGGACTTGAAGTACATATCCACTCAAGCTACTGGAGGCCCTCTTCTCCAAAAGGACCCTTCAGAGAAAGCGCATTGAACAGTATTCTCTGGGAGAATCTGAGGTAATCATTTCTTTTTAAATATTACTGTATTACATTACTTTCTATATTCAGGAAGAAATCCCCATATTTAATCTTTTTTTTACAAATCCAAAAAGAGGCAAAGAAATAGGGGGTTAAACCCCCCCCTTCACCAAAAAAAAAAAAAAACAACATTCTTGCAAACATGTCTAGAGGCCCATCCTGGAATCAATACAACCACACCTGAGAGAAATTATTCTGTTTAGTTGCAGCTAATGATTCATGAAGTTTAAATAACTATGGGAAATAGTCTTGTGTTGAAGAACTCGCTGGAAAAAAAAAATCCAGCTTCCCTCACAATTCAATGAGCAATGTAATTAAACAAACTTTTTTTTGGCAAAGCTGTTAAATAAGGCCTCAAGGAGAAAAAGTGACAGAATTGCCTGTGATATTTTAAAATGTAAACTTTTAGTGAAAGAATGTGTCCTTTAAAGAAGAAATGGCAGGTGGCTGCCAGGAGATCAAGGCCTTTCTTTCCCTGGCCAGGAAAACAAAACAACCATGAGAAATAGTTAATGGACTATATCTTCCATACTCTCCACCTCTATTAAGCTAAAACATCAGTCTGTCCACTCAGCAAAACCCCAGCTATAAACGCTTGCTGCTTCTCCCAGAGATTCAGTCAGCAGTCTAAAATGAAATCTTCACATAAAAACCCTATAAGAGACTTTATGATTGACTTTTAAATATCCAGGTCATTTCAGTATACAAAGGTTTGCTTAACACCAGACATCAATCTGATGCTCGGGAAGCTGCCCCTAAGAAATATGTAGAAAGAGGATTATTTCTCTCATCCCAGACATTAATAAGCAATTGTCCTTGCTTCCTATTTTAATGATCCTCACTATTGCCATCGAGAGTATGGCATCTGAATGGTGTTCTTAACAGGGGAAAATCACCTTTGATGGTACAAAGACACTGGGTATGTACTGACTCTCGCTCAAAGAGGCTTTCAGGATTCCAAAGAACCATTACCATCAAAATACCGCATCTCCCTACATTCACACCAACTTACTAGGTGTGTTTCTGTCACTTTAGTCCAGGCCAATCAAAATGAACAGCATTGTCCTTATACACTGTTTTTATTTAAAAAATATTTATATTACTGTTTTTATTTATTTATATTAGTTATATTTATTTATATGACTGTTTTTATTTTTTAAAATGAAGGAAACTGGTGCTAAGATCCTGGAGATTCTTGTCTCAATCACAGCTTTGTTGTTCACATAGCAGTCTTGCAATTACATTTCTGGTTATCAGCATATACAGTAGCTCAAGTGATTTGATTATTATGTAGCAGCAGGCCTCCCTAGATACAGATCTATAAATAAATAAGTACTGGGGAATCCCAGAAATGTTCAGGGTTTCCTGATTTTATCTGGGCCAAAAAAAAAAAATCAATTTAATAGAAGGCTTACATTTCTACCCCAATGCCTATTACACCCACTTCTACAACCACCAAATAAAAGAACAGAATTTTTGAAAGAAAATAGTGGAAAACTGTATTTATAGACACTCCTTTTTTATATCTCAGTTTCTAGGAAGGGTAGTGTATGATTCACACCATTCTTCGTTCAGTTAAAAGACTTGTTGTTTGCTTAGGCCTCTGTGTTGCATCATGCCCTGACTTCCCATATACTTTAAAAACAAACAAAATGGGGTGAGAGATTGTGAAAAAGAGGTCGTGGGGAAGCACTGAAAATGAGGTATCTGGGGTCAAGTCTCAGTGCCAACTCTCTCCAAATTCTAATGAAGAAAATCAACTCAATTAGGCACTTGGCTCCACTAAAAATAAATTGGGTAAATCTTTATTCCTCTTTCCTGCTTAATTTCCTACCCTGGAAGACAAGCACTGGACATAGAAGGATCATATTGGCAGAAGCCAGGACTACAGGGTAAGGGGAGCCATTCAAAAGAGAAGTTATGTGGTAGCCAATCAAGACCCAGGGAATAGGATAGGACCACAAGGGTGTGTGGATGATGCCTAACATGTCCACAAATTCCTTTAGCTAGGGACAAAGTTTTTCATTCCATTTTCATAATTAAGAGAAGTCTTCAGATGCCCTTCTTACCACTGCCAGACTCATCCACTTTAGGGATAGATGTGGCTGAGTCATTCACCTGCTCAAAAATCACCATGGGCTCCCAATTTCTTTACCCAGCCTTCAAGGCCTTCTACAATCTAGCCACCTCCCTACCCTTTTCAGTCTATCTCATATTACTTACTTCTAAGCACAATGAACTTCATCCACAGTAGCCTTTTTCTTACCTTGAACATGTTGCTGTACTTTCCTATATCCATGGGTTGACACACAAAATGTACTTTTGAATTCATTAGCTGAATTCCTTTCCTTCTTTTAAAGCTCAATTCAAATGACACTTTAATCTAAGTGAAACTTTCCCTGGCCATGCCTGATGGTCAACAACTTCTCCCCCTTGGATTCCCCCGGGGCTGTTTTGCATTTCTCTAATACATTATTTTAAAGATAAAATTTAATTTTATTATGAATTTAAACCACAAACATGAACATTTCAATATGCAAAGAAAGGGGGTTATATCTGAAGAGCTGAACTCATATACAGGTTTGCCTTTTTTTCTACATAAAGCTTGCTTTTTTCTAAAAAAAATAATTCAAATTTAACATAGTTGGTAGTTCCAATCCTGCTCTGCCTGTCTGTGTCCCTTGCTGAACTTCTTTCTGCTCTCATTATTTTTTCATAATTCAACTACTCAGCTATACTTTTCTTCTTTTTTGAGTTTTAGTAACACTATCTCCACCCTTCTTCTCTCCCTAAAAAAGGCAAAAAGGCTTCTCTAGTAATAAGTAACTATACTCACATAAACCAAATGCACACAGTGGCTGGGAGTGTCTGAAAATTTGTTGCACCCCCAGACCACGACTTCTGTGTCAAGAGGGGAAGCCAGGGAATCCTCATCAGCCCTTTGGGGTGATGGCTGTCCATGCACTGATCCTCTGATCTTCTGAAATTTTTCAGTTATCTTCCTTGGTTCTTTTTACATCACTCTGCATTGGTTGCTCCAAGTCCTCCCAAGTTTCTCTGAACATGTCCCTTCTATCATTTCTTCTGCACAGTAAGACTGCACTGCATCTTCAGCCCTCCCTCCCTATAACAGCCAGTTCTTTGCCTCAACAAAAACTGCTGCTATAAATATTTTAATATGCTTTTCAAGCCCAGTCCTGATTGTATTATAACTCTCTGTATTTGTAGCTTATCTCCCACCAGATTATAAACTCTATGAATAAAGGCAAAGATCTTGCTTTTCTTTTAACTTTGTTTCTCACAGTCCAATATTTTTCACACAGTAGGTGACTAATGTTTGCTCGGTTTCTTGAAGCTTCATTTAAATTAAGTAAAGTAATATCAGATGCTTTCTTAAGAACAGATTATTAATGGGGGAAGGGAGGGGAAAAAGAGTCAGATTAGTCAAGATGAAGAAGGCACCCCAAAAAAACCCCAAAACAGGAAGCTGAGAGCATCAAAAACAAATCTCCTTGGTTTGGTAATTTTGCCAAGGACAGCACTGTGACCAGAACTTAAAGGAATAGGTATTCCATAGCTTGTTTGACACATGCCTTTTGCTTGTAGGTAAGGTTAAAATCGTAGAACAGGGCGTCCCAGAAGTCTTAGTGCACCCTGTATACATACATTCTAACCTGGACTATCATCATTGGGGCCTTACACCAACTCCATAACAACATTTAGAAAATGTTCCATATAACATGATGAATCTATGTGGAAGCATATTAAATATATTTTATTTATAAAGCATATTTAGTAAGACTAAAAGTACTATTAAATATTTTCCTCTAAAGCCCTTTCCCATGGGCAAAAGCTCATCTGGGAAAAGCTCTGAAAAAAGGTATGGGGTCAGGACAACAAGACTTTTCCATTGAAGGTGATAACCAAACTTGATCACCGTGACTCTAGTCTGATCCACACCTGGTGCTAGGCCCCACCCTTCTCCCTGGAGAAAAGTACTAAGCTATCAAAGGAAGTGGGGCAAGACAAGGTAACAAGTATTTACTAAGGGCCCAGGTGCCAGGCACTTTGCTAAGGGAGGAAGGCCCTCTGGTTACTCTTAAAATGAGGGGAGTGGCCCAGGCTATTGGGGCACTCTGTAGTTTCCTGGATGTTAACTGAGACTGTGTTTTAACATATCATTTGTTTATTTTAGAGTCCTAGAAATGTTATCAGAGAATCAAGTCAGAGAGCATGAGGGATGGCCAGTTTGGATATCTCCTCATGGCCTGGGGTGGCCACCGAATCAGATCACCAAATCACCGAACTCTGAGGGATAAATTATTTTATATGATGTGGAGGCAGATTAATTTTTTCAATTAAGTCTTATTCAGGTTAATAGTTCAGTGTTGAATGGCAAAGAAAAGTAGTTAGAGATTAAAAATGGTTCTCAGATAACTCCTCAAACTAACTGGATGGATTTATTTTTTGGTACCCGGGGTCTCCGATGGTGTGGTTGTTCGTCCTTCCTTCTTGAAGGGGATCAATGATATCAGGAGGGTGATGTCTTAACTTACTTGGGAATCAGATTTAAGGGAGGAAGAACTGTGAAGGGTCATCAGCCTCACTCTCCCCTCCAGTCACTAGAGTCTAGTGACAAGACATAGGTCAGGACAATTGGCCATGGCCACCATTCTAGGACATAGATACATGAGGGAGAAGAAAGTAATATTCTCTCCACACAAACACATTGAGCTGAGGTCCTGAGGGAGCGAGTCTAGCACCCAACACTCATAATTCCCAATATCCTGTTGCATAAAGCACACTGGAAAGAACGTTCCTGTGAGGAGTGAATTTGAAAGGAAAACAGTGACACATTTAAATCCTTAATTTTCAACGATGTAGGAAATGCAGACTGTGACTCTTCCATGGTTTCCTATCCTATCTGAGGATTCGAATTCTTAAGAGAAGGGATTAAAGTGCCAATCCCTGAACTGAAGAGTAAAGTCCTTGGAGTATGGGGGCTTCCCTCCTCCCCTTAGGATACAGAGGCAACCTTAAGGTGGGGGGGAGGGGATGTGTTTCTAATACTGTAGCTCCTGAGCTGCTGCCGGCATGCTTCCCACCATGATTATCACTTTAATCATCGAGAACTAATTAGCCTTTACAAATTGGCATTTATTGGGGTAATATAAATGGTATAAAACATCCCTCCAAAACTCCATGACATACTCTCCTACCAGCACGTAAATAAATGCAGATTCCAGAGGGCCCTGGTGGCAAGGAGCTAAATACCTTAGGGGCTGGGCTCCTTGAACCTATTTTCCTTGTGTCCAGTCTGGCCTTGGCTCTCAAGCAGACATGGCTGCCAGATGTTCTGGGGTCATTGTTAGGACACCAATGAACAACATCCAAATCCTCTGGACCCTTCTAAGCTCCTTCAGTCAAGGAAGGTGAAGGAGGAGGTCAGAACCAAGACCAAGACTCAGGCCTCTCCATAACTTCCCCCTCCTCCTATCCTCCCCCCCCCCCCAACCCTAATCCATTCCTTCTCAAGAATTTCACCACTCTCTCCTCTCCATTTCCAGGCACTCAAATGTCCAGTTCTAATTTGTTCGGTGGTTTTGTGCAGTCCTTAGAAAGTGTGACCAAGTTCCCCAGCCAATGTGAACATACTTCCTTGTCACCTGGGGAGGTGTCCAGGCCCTGTTCACACCTAGCGAACAACTGCAACGTGTTCTTCTCTGATAAAAAGCAGGACATAGTCCTGACACTTTAAGGAGCATATCATGATTTGATTGACTCACATACATACATGTGCACATGTTGTCTTCCCTCTGAAGAGTATGAGCCCCTAGAGGTGGAGACTGTTCCCTTCTTTGTATTGGGGGGGGAGGGGGAATGGCACAGTACCAGGGCCCAAGAAAGGCAAAAAGAGAGAGCCCCTGCTCTCCAGGAGCCCACACACTAATGGGTGAGACAACAGGCAGATTACCTACAGACATGTTTGAGCACACTGGGTTTGGCTTCAGGCTTCAGGGAGATGTGGATTTGAATCCTCCTCTGATACTTACTAGCAATGTCACCCTGAACAAGTCATTTTAATCTCTATGACTAAACAATTCCCAGTTTCTCATACATACTAAAACACTTGATACAGCGTCAGAAATACAAAAAACATGTTCTAAGCAATTTACTAATTAAGTACAGCAAAGCCAAAATGTTAAGAGAGAATTCACCCATCCAGAAGTTCTCTCCAGCCAACTCTGCTACCATATTAGCAGGTGACCACATCCCCCAAACGGGTGTCTTGCATACAGCAGGACCCTAATAAAGGCTTCCTGAATTCTAATCATTACATTTATGAAATGTTTATGAATGCCTTATGCTTTAGCAAGAAATTAAACCGAGACATAACTGTTAATACCAGAGGGGAAAAAAGAAAAAAAATTTTCTTTAAAAATGGCTGCTGGGGACATGGACACACACACACACACACAGACACCCCTACCTTTGCAAAAAAAAAAAAAATCTAATTAAATCAAAACGCAGACACACACAAGCTTATTTCCATCTCTCAGGAAAATGTCTGTTCACCAAGCATGACTCTAAAATGTTACTTCCTCAATCTGCAATTAACTATGGCAAGTGGAAAACATTTTAGATGCTTGCACATCTCCTGGCTGTGCGTCTCTGAAAAGGCTAGGCAATGCTCTGCCACCCAGCTCCGATGCCCGGCTGCTCTCAGGACGCTTAGGCTACAGCTCCGGGAAGGGTGGGGAGAGGAAATAAAGTCTTGGCTTCATTCCCCCCCCCCCGCCCCAGGCTAATGACCTTGCAGCAGCCTGCCCCAAGGTCGTTGGGAGGCGCGGGCGGGGGCGGCCGGCCAGGGTTGTCTGGGGCGCCGCTGCCTCCCGCTGTGCAGTGTGCGTGGTCCGAGGGGGAGCCCGGGACACGCTCCTGCTAGCTCATGGACCTGCCTCTGCATACTAAACAGCAGGACGCTGGAGGGGAGGAGGGGGCTGGGGAGGCCAGGGAAGACGGCGGGGGCGGCGGAATCCCGGCTCCCCGCAGGGCACGCAGAGAGCAGCGAGCTTCCCGGTACTTTCCAGCATCCGCCACGCCCCCTGCCCCCACGCCCACGAGGGCAGAGGATGGCTCGGGCCGGCGTTATAGATTACCCAAACACCCCGGGGTGGCAGGAATCCCCACTCCAGGCCGAAGCGCAAAGCTGCTCCGCAGTGCGCTCCTCCGGCCAAGAGGCAGCAGGAGCTTCCAGCCCACGCATGCCCGCCCCTCCTCCTGCTGCAAGCCGCCCACGCGCGCCCAGGGGCAGGCTTCCCCAGCACCGCAAGGCTAGGCAGCGGAAGGGGCTGCTCCCCGCCCGCCCCGGAGCACATGCACATGCACAGCTTTGCAGCTTACGGGACCGCGAGGCAGAGGCTTTCTCCAGGTGGTCAAGGACGCCGTGAGCCCTCCCTGCTGCTTCCAGCTGCCTTCTTGTGGGGCAGCAGCAAAGACACCGCAGCCCCCTCTCCTCAAACACCCCACGGGGGCAAAACCAGAATTCAGCCGCCCACCTTGGGGTGGAAGGTATTCTGAGGTTTTTTGAGTGGATTTAAGAAAAACAAATACATAAAAGCGCATAGCTAGGAATTGACAAGGGTTTTAAATAATAAAGTTTAGAAAAAACTTTTCACAATCTGCACAAGAGGGATCTATCTGTATCTCTAAGGCAGGGATTCATAACCCTTCTGTGTCAAACAGTCTGGTGATGGCTATGGACCCCTTCTCCAAAAATATTTTTTAAATGCATGCAAGAAAATGCAGATTACAAAGGAAACCAATTATGTTGAAATATAGTTACCCCCGCCCAATAAAAGACTACCAAGGAGACCCCAGATAAAGAATCCTGCTCCAAATGTTCCATTTCCTCTTCCCCACCACTTTTTTTTTCCAGAGCAAAAGGAAAAATAGAGCTCAGTCAAAAAGAAATAGGGACTCAAATATTAGCTCAGAAAGCCAGTGAATGCTGCAGCATGGAACAAGGGGTTAACAGCTGAGCCTGCAGTGCCCTGTGGTGCCCGGGAAAGGTGTGTAGTTCGTCTTCTAGTTCCCCAGAAAGACCAGTGTAGTTAATTATGTGGAAGAGCCAAAGGAGGACAGTAATTGCATATTGACTTTTGGATGCTGTGAAATTCCAATAATGTCTATGGCTCAAGACTCCATAATAAGCTTCACATTTCCCTGATTTTGAAATTAAATAGTTGGGGACACTGGTGCAGGAATAAAAAAGTATTTTGTCAGGATGGAGGGAAAACCACCCAAAACACCACTTTGCATTTCAGATCCTTCCTACCAGAATTCTCCCTGAGCAGTTGGCTTCTGTGGCTGCCACAATTCCAAGGTCAGTTTTCCCCATGCTCCTATTTTCTCTCCTTTGCTCTAGAGGTAGCTGGAACAAATCAAAACCTCCCACAGTCCTACTCTGAAATAGGCCCTGAGAGCTCTCAAGGACAGCATCTGATGTCATCAGGTATTTGTCAGAGTCCATACACTCCCAGGTCATATGCCCTGCAGAGTGAGGTAGAGACCCCCTCCTCCCCCCCAAGCAGGGGTAGTGAAGACTGTGGCTCTGTTTGGAGCTACTTAACACCTCTCAGGCCTCCCTCCTGGTCCCTTATCCACTTCACAGACCTGGGGGGGGGGGGGTGCATAGCTTCTTCCCCGGTCATTATACTTAAGCACCAGCCCTGGAGGCAGCTCCTCCAGAAGTGCTGAAACAGCCTTCACTAGAGCAGAGTATTATCACTAAACTAATTTCTATCCTTCAGGATCTGCCTGGCTCCATCTGGTTCCCTGGCTTCTTCCTTCTGCTCACAGATGAATAATCCAATCTTGTGGAAACAAGAGACCCAACAGGGCTCCCTGAGAGTTACCTCCAAAGGAGCCACAGTCGTTCACACAGATATACCCAGGAGGAAGAGGCAGCTGGTGGTGCTGTGGCTAGATTTTGGGACTTAAGTCATTATGAAAGGGGGAGGGTTGGGTGACATGATCAGATCTCTGCTCTGGGCCTCTCCATTTGGTGAACAGGTGAAGGACCAATTAGAGAAAGGTGGTACTGGAGGCTCAACGGACTATGAAGAAAGTTATCACAATAGTCCAGGGGAGAGATAGGTGGTGGTCATCTCAAGCATGGTAGAAGCCATGTGAGTGGAAAGAAGGGGAAGATGTGGGCAGAATCCACTCGGCTTGGCTGACTGGATGGGGGAACTGAAGGAGAGTAATGGGCCAAGAATGGCTTCAAGATTCTGAACCCAGGTGACTTGAAGGGATGCTCATCCTCTTAACAGAAATGGGGAAGTTGGGGGGAAAGGAAGTGAGCCCTATTCGGGGCATGTTGGATGAGGAGGAGATACTCCACTAATCAGTGCCTACATTTCCTCCTCTTCTGTCTCAATGTGTTGACAGCCAGCTGTGCTGTGCGTGTCCCATGAAGGAGCCAAAGCGTTCCCATATGCATGGAGTTTAGCTTTGACAGCTGTCTCTGCTGGGTGTCCTTCGGGAAGGAAGGCTTTGTTTTCCTAGCTATAGTGTAAAAAACAAAAACAAAACTCTGAAGGTAAATTTTGGGGGAGGAGGAGGAAGGAGCAATGCATAGATGATTGTTATGATGTCTGAAGAACACCCTCTGCAAAGCAACCAAGGATGTTTTTTCCTGTGCCTTTTGTCCCAAGTGATCTCTATGGCTTTTGGTATTTTAACTGCTGAAATGCAGTCTCCTTGGAGGTAGGAAATGAAGTGCAAACTTTAAAATTAATGATGCTTGAAGCTAAGCATCACTGAAAATTTTATCCATCTACCTATCCATCCATCCATCCATCTATCTAGCCTACAAAGACAACAACAAACAAACAAACAAACAGGCTTTGTACTATTGGGCTCATCACAATATAAGTAACTGAAGCTTGAACAGGACATCTCCAAATGAGCCAAATGCCCCCAAATTCAGTCAATGAAATGGACTTTCCTCATACCATGCTTATTCTAGGTTAGCTAACAAAGCTGTAGAATTGCAACAAAAAGGCAATGTGTGGAAAAAAACATAGGGTTTTAGGTCCAGAAATCTGGGCTCCCATCTTGGTTCTGTCACTAACCAGGACTGTGACCATGGCTGGTGTGACCTAGGTCAAGCCTCTTCACCCCTTCTACCTTAATTTTGTCTGTAAAAACAAGGGGACTGGACTAACTGGTCTCTAAGGCCCCCTCCCTTTTCTGGGTCTATAATTCTAGAATTACATGGAAGTTAACTTGAAAGCTTAGACAGAATTAAAAGTTCTACACCAAGTCCTATTCCCTACTTCCCCTTCCAAAAGATATAAAACGTGGGCACCGACCTCCCTTGTATTTCATTTCCCACAGAGTTCTGTAGACTAGAGGCAAAATTAAGATCTCTGAAAAACTCCCAGGACTTCGGAATTCCACTATGAAGAAGGAAGACAGCCAAGCTGGTGGTAGGGAGTAAAAAGCTCCTCAAAACCCGGGAAGAAAGTCAATCCCAACCTCCAGGAAGGCTGAAGGTCGGGTACAAAATTCCTCCACACTGTGTACCTCTGTCAGACAGAATCTGATGTGGGCCCAGTGACTGTTCTCTAGGTACTGTGGGACATGTGCACCTTGGTGGTTTCACTTAGATAAACCTGATCAAATACTCATGATGTGTATCGATTATGCTTAAGGTGCACACTGCAGAAATGATTTCAACATCAAACTGAATGAATTATTGTTTTGCTTTGTTTATGGCTCAGAAAGCAAACGAGCATCCAAGCAAAGACCTCCCATCGCACTTTCCCATACAGCAGAGTTTAAATAGAAGCTGCAAGGGCAGAAATCATACATTCAGGCAGAGATGTTTGACAAGTTATATCTGACTCTAATGATTTTTTTTGAGGGGTGGGGAGGGGGGGTGGGAGGCCTTTTCTAAAAGTCAGGATTTATTCCCTAACATACTCTTGGAAAATGCCAAGAGATTAAAAACTAAAGCTAAAAAATACTTTGCTTTACATGTAGTAGGTACTTGAGATGTCTGTTTAACCTTTGCTGAACTGAAGATAAGCAAATATACAAGAAGTGTGATTCCCTGGGCTCATCTTTAGCTGCCCAAATGAGACAGACAGGTAGGTACAACATTAAAAACTATAAGAATGAATAGAGGGGCGGCTAAGTGGCACAGTGAGTAAGAATGCCAGCTCTGGAGTCAGGAGGACCCAAGTTCGGTTCTGGCCTCAGACACTTAACACCCACACAAAAAAACTAGCTGTGTAACCTTGGGCAAGTTACTTAACCGCAATTGCCCTCCAAAAGACAAAAAAAAAGAATGGAGAAGGGCCATATCATGGGGGTAGCAGGTAAACAAGGCATTTCCCCAAATGGGTAGTACAAAGAAGGGGAAATTACAAAGGAGTAAAGGTATATATTTTCAAGCTGTGTTTGGAGGGCAGACTAGTCATGTAGGACAGTGGGGCCATGGTCAAGCTGATGCCCCCTTCTCTGGGCCTCTGCCTGCTTACCTATAAAATGGGAATAGTAATATTTGTCATACCTGCCTCGGAGTTATTGTGAGGTTTAAATGAGACTTATGAAAGGTGCTTTGCAGACCCCAAAGGGCTTAATAATTTCAGCTACTGTTATTATTATTATTATTATTTAGGACAGCACTGGAAAATAAAGCTCATAGGGTGGGTTGGGGCCAGAGTGGACTACAGAGTTTTCTGTAGATAATGTGGTATAGAGTTTGGAAGCCAGTTTGTTCATGTTGCTGAAGCAGAAGAAGCCTGGCAGCTTTTAATGCAGACAGACTGCACTGATTCCCTGGAATGTCAGGCCCTATGTCAAGGCCCCCAGGGGTGAAGACTGAGGCAGGCATCCTCCGCAGGGCAGAAAACCCCAAGGGCCCTTAGTAGATCAATGGGGTGATGAAAATGTCCCCTCTTCTGGGGACCAATGAAATCCCTCTTGGGAAAGTTTTTGTGGCTGTAGTGTGGTATCAGCAATGGGCGAGGAGGGAAACCTGGGAATAATGAGGAGGAGGGGCTCCTGCATCATAGAAACTGCAGTGGTCCTGAAGCCTGGGCAGCACTGTGGTCTCCAAATGAGACAGTGTCTACAATGCAGCAAGCTGTTCAGAATAAGGTATTAGTACCTGTAATGACTACACTTTTCTTCCTTGGAGACTGCATTGGGCCTGTAATATTGAAAGGGATGTTGAAGTTATCCCTATGGCTGAGCAGCAGCAAATGTTAAAAATAACCTCAAACACATCTGGGTGTCTGGGCTGGGGGGGGGGGGGGACACAGTGAGGCAGCGACTTCTAAGAGGAGGCCAAGTTTTCTGAAGTGTATCTGGGGACTTGGAGGCATGCCAGCCCCAGTGGGGACATCCACTCCATTATTCTCCACCTGGGGGTCAGCCCAGGCTAAGTTCCTGTGTCTAAGTTTTAGTTAAGAGACAATATGAACCACATGTGTCTAAGAAGGCTTTTCTCTGTGGCCACTCCCTAAAAATAAAAATCTGGCATACTTAAAAGAACGTTGCATGTGTTGTCTGAAGACCTGGGTTTGTCTTTCCCACTATAAGGTCCTTAAGGACACACTCTGCTCCTGGATTTGTACCCCTAGCACTTAGCACCATGCCAAAGCCTCTTCCAAGAGCTTAATAAAATGCTTTTTCATTCATTCAAAACAGCCACCAACATGCCACAGGCCAGTCTCCCCCACCTTCATCTCCTCCCGGAAGCCCCTCAATTCCAGATATCCACAAGATGCCTCCCTCCTTTTCTCCTTCCCTCCACAGTATCCTCTGGTTTTGCCCTTAGAGAAGGCCGGTTGCCTACAACCCAACTACTCGAGTTGACTTTAGTTCTGAGACTGTGCTTGGGAAAAGGTTGGTTTCTACACTGAAATAGACTCCTTTAGTGGTTTCTTAGTCCCTAAAGTTTCTTCCAAACACTCCCCACCCTCTTAAACACATATTCAACTTGGCAAGAATGTTAACACCAGCAATGAGTAATATCAGTTCTCAGCTATCATGTCGGTAACTACCCACCCAATGGCCCTCTCCCTATCCCATCTGCCCACTGGATTGGGGATGGGTGGATTCCTGATTTTACTTTACTATGAATAAATATAGGAAAAGACATATGACTAGGAAAAGACCAAAAAAGATCAATGTCATTACTGTATTTCAATCTAGTTACCAAATTAAACAGCCATCAAGATGCTAACTGCAAAACATCTCATTGGCTGGGAATACTCTCCTCTGAGTAACAATACCCCCCCCCCCTTTTTTTAAAAGAGTCCTTATAACTTTTCTCAAAGCACTTTCCCATGAAGTATAGGAATCTCAACTTTGACAGACAAGAAGGTTCAGGAGCTTGCCTTTGGTCACACGGCCAGTCACCAAGGTACAGCACCAGAAAAGCAGGGCTGGGGAGGCAGAAGAAACATGGGCTCAAATACCCCTCTGATACCTACAGACCTAACACAGCACCTAGTTCACTCCTCCTCACTTTACTGAGGAGGAATCTGAGGCCCAGCAAGGAATCATGTTCCATTAGACATCTCTGGGTGAGACAGACCAAGGTCAGGTCCCAGCTTTCTTAAGGACTCCATCTCCAACACGCTTCTCCACTCGTCCTTGTTTTCATGATCACAAGTTATTTGCAATCAATTGGTTTCAGCAGTTGATTTCAAAAACCTCCTTCAAATCACCTCCTTCTTCCCTCCTACTAGAATTCTCCCCAACCCTAAAAAAACAAACCAAAACCCATCCTTCGGGCCAGGCAGTCTAAGACTGCATCGCCTTCTAAGGGCTGACAGTGTCTGCATTCTTTTTCTTGCCACCACCTCTCACTCCATGGTTATGTTTGGTCACAGGCATAAGACTGGGGAGATCTTTGTTTATGACCAGGAGTGCTGAAGGAGAATTGTGTGGGTGTTTGCATACACATTCCCTATTTTAATCCTACTCTAAGTTTATCAAGCTAGGAT
The DNA here is from genome assembly GCF_028583685.1 of Petaurus breviceps papuanus. Taxonomy (NCBI): domain Eukaryota; kingdom Metazoa; phylum Chordata; class Mammalia; order Diprotodontia; family Petauridae; genus Petaurus; species Petaurus breviceps. Next base: position 171,152 of record NW_027187353.1, read on the forward strand.
TCAAGGGAATTAGAGAGAATAGAGGCATGATAGCTCTGTCCTCTCCTCCTTGTCCGCCTTTAGATCTTGTTATGTCACTGAGAGGCTGAGGGCACAGTCAGTCAGTGAACATGACATGACATTATATGACAAAGCATCGCGGTCCAGGCACTGGGCTAAACTCTGGGCATACAAAGGAACAAAGACCTGCTCTAAATGAGCTCACCATCTAATGGGAGGAGACAACAAAATATATGCAGTGTCCATGGGATCGACAACAGAGGGAAGGCACCAGCATTAGGATGGTTTAGGAAAGGCTTCCTATAGAAGGTGGAACTTTAGCCGGGACCACAAAGAGATGAGGAGAGAAAGTATCATGGGCATAGGGGGTGGTGGGTGAAAATGTCCAGAGTCCCAAGATGGCGTGTCTCATGTGAAGGATGGTAAGGAGGAGCTTCGAGGTAAACCTCAAGATTAGGATTTGAGGTGCTGACGGGGGAGAAAAGGGGAAGTGATAAATGAAAAGTGCTCTCCTAGCCAATTAGCGAGTGTTTATAATAGCCTAAGTGCTAGGCACCCTAAGCACTGGAGATACAAGAATGATACCATTTCAAGCTATCGATGGGCTTACATTCTAATGGGAGAAACAAGTATATAACATCAATAGAGCAGAAATGAAATTTGCATACATACATAAAGATACACATACATGTGTATATGTGCACACCTGCACACAAAAGTGGAGGGGTGGGAGTGAGGAACAGAGAAGCAGTTTGGCTGGATCACAAAATGCAGGAGAGAAACTGGAAAGGTAGGTTGGAACGAGATTATAAAGGGCTTTAAAAGCTAATCAGAGTTTATGTTTTATTCTAGAAGCAATCAGAAGCCACTAGACTTGGATGAATGGGGAGATCATGGGACCACATTTGCAATTATGGAAAATTACTTTGTTGGAGTCTAGAGAATGGACTAGAGTGGTGAGGGGCTGAGGCAAGGAGACCAATCAGGAGGCTGAGAGGTGACAGGGGCCAGAGCTATAGCTGCGTGTGAACTTTTCTCAACCTGAGGGAATGTGGAGGCTCTGGTGTGAGGTTGTATAAACCCTCTGAAAGCACAAACATAGGGCCATGAGGACCAGGCATTTTTATGATCACTTCTGGGCTGTTTGGGGGAAGCATGCATCATCCTTTTGCCAAACCTGGTAAGATCAGATCCCTGATGGGATAAATGCTACTCTGGATGAGTGCCTGACCTGGTTGGGAAAGGCAAGGATCACCAGCCTCACTAGCTTGTCCTACGACAAGAACTCTCTGCCTTGTTACAGCTACCTCCAATGTGAAAAAGCAGTATGAAGGGAAACTGTTATCTGCTGGGCCTTGCTCTGCATTCGGTGCTCAAGGAGGATAGGAAATTGTCTCACACTGGAACACCAGTTTTAAGGGGAAGCAGAGTTAAGGACACACAGTCACGTGATCTCTCTAGAGCACACAATCAGATGCCCTGTGGCCTCACACGTTAGATAATCTGACAGCCAACCCATTTTAAAGGCCATTCACTATGAGGAAAAATCTGGGTGCATTGCTGACAGTTGATCAAGCTAAACTGTTTACTTCACCACACTCAAGTGTTACACAAGGATACAGTCTACGTTACAAAGTCTGGAGGGGAGAGGGGAGGGTTCTTTGAGGCACCCCCCCCCAAAAGTCTGGCACACTTGAAAGAACCCTCTATTTGTCACCAGAGGATCAGAGTTCAGATCCTGGATAGCTGTATGATTACACAGAAGGCAATCTGTCATCTGCAAAATGAGGATTACCATACTTATACACACTGCCTACCTGACAGGGCTGTGATGAAAATGCTTTGAGAAAACCTGTCACCAAACAAAGTACTGTGGGATCACGCGGGGCCTGGCTTTCTCCTTGCCTTGCACCAATCACAAAAATAAACAAAATTAGGATGTGGGGCCCCTTCTCTGTTACACTAACTTGCCCCCAAGTAAGGGGAGCAGATATGTAGGAAATAGAAGGACCCTTAAGACAATTTGAGAGGCCAAGGCAGCTGATTACAGACAAAGGTGCAGTGTCCCCATATGAACTAAAATAATCTATGCTAAATCAGCAGAATGAAAATGTTCTCATTCTCAGGTATTGGTAAAAATGCTATTGGGATATGCTGTAGTCCTAAATGTGAGCCCTGCAAACCTTGGGCTCCCTGAGACAATCACAAGTTTATGTTAACAGTGGATACCATCTTTATCTGAAGGAGGTCTTCACTGTCCAAGCATAGACAAACAGAACACTTCCTAGCTCTCTCTTGTTTCAAAATAATTTCCTTTTTAGGCCATCCACTAAATTTCTGACAGTTCCTTCATCTTTAACCCTACTCAGGACTTTTCATGGGGAAAAGAATTACACACACAAAGTCCCAGAGTAGGAGTCTATAGGAGAGAGGGGGAGGAGGAGAAAGGGAGAAGAATGGAGAAAGGAGAGGAGGTAGAGGAGGGGGAAGGAAAGGAAGAAAGGAAAAGGGAAGGAGGGACAGAGAAGGAGAGGAAGAGGAAGGAATGGGGAGGGAAAGAGAAAAAGAGAAGAAGAAAAGAGAAAGGGAGAGGGGGAGAAGGAAGAGGAGGAGGAGGAAGAGGGAGAGAGAAAGAATATGCCTATTCTTGTGATCTAAAGAAGCTTATTTCTGCCCCAAGTAATTTCCCTCTGCTTTCTTTCTCAGGATTCTTGGGTGAAGGAAGTTAAAGATGGAACAGGATAAGAGGGTGGGAGGGGGGATCCAAAGACCCTGGGTTTGAAGCCTCGCTCCAACACATACAATTTCTTTGAATCTCTATTTCCTCACCTGGAAAATGGGGATGATACTTAGAAGTACTTACTTCACTGGGTTTATTATGGGGAAAATACTTTGTACATTCAAGTGGTGCAGTGGATAGAACACTTGGGCTTGAAGTCAGCATCTGAGCTGAAATCCAGCCTCAGACACTTACTATATGTGTGACCCTGGGCAAGTCACTTAACCGCTGTCAGTTTTCTCAACAGTAGGGACAATAATAGCATCTACATCCTAGGATTGTTGTGAGGAGAAAATACTCACAAAACACTTTACAAACCTTAAAACACTATATAAATGCTAATTATTATTATTACACTTAAAAACACTATATTAATTTGAGCTATAGCATTGTGTTCAATAAACCCAAGAAAGCTTGCTACTAGGGGTAGGAACTCATTATCTGCCAAAAACCACTGGGAATGCTGGGAAGCAATCTGAAAGAAACTGAATTTAGATCAACACCTCATAACACATATTATAACAAGCTCCAGATGAACCTAAAACTTAGATATTACAAAAGATTATATCATAAAACAAAGTAGAAGAATAGGGAAGATTATATTTTACAATTATATTGGGGGGAAAAATTCCTTACCAAGGAACAGACAATCCCAGAAAACAAAATGAATTTTGATTATATAAAATAGAAAAGTTTCTGTACAAACAAAATCAATGCAGTTTAAATTTGGGGAGATACAGCTAACTATGAAAGAATTTTTGTAGCAAGCGTCACTGACAAGCACCTGAAATTCAAGATATAAAAAATAAAAAATATGACAAGAGCTATTCCTCTTTATAAGTGGACGAAGGAGGTGAATAGACAGTCCTCAAAAGAAAAGCAAGTTATCAGCAACCATATGGAAGAATGCTGCAAAGCAATAATAACATGAAAGATGCAAGTTAAAACCTTTCTGAAGTTCTATCTCACAGCCATCAAATTAGTAAAAATGACAAAAAAGAAAAATGGCCATTCCTGCAGGAACTATGGAAGAATAGGCCCATTAATGCTTGGTTGATGGAGCCATGAAAACAATTTGGGACTCTTTCCTAAATGTCACAGAAATATGATCCAGTGATACCACTAACTGACTCATACCTCAAAGAGAGCCAAGAAAGAAGGAAAGGACCCATAAGCATGAAAATATTTACAGCAATACTTTTTGTTGTAACAAAGAAGTGGAAAGACACTAAAGGGGTTCTCAGCAAATGGGGGTGGTTAAGGAAATGATGGTGTAGGAAGATTACTGCACTATAAGAAATGATGAAAGGGATGGGTTTAGAGAACCTTGGGTGTGGGTGAGGACTTGAATGAACTGATACATAGTGGAAGTGGGCAGAATCAAGGGAACAATTTATGCCATTGCTGTAACACTGTAACAAAAAACTACAGTGAAAGACTTAAGAAGTGTGATCAATGGAATAATCGATAATGACTAAAACAAAACAAAACAAAAAAACAGGACAAACCACACTTAAGAGAATGAGAAAAACATTTTTCAGACACACCAAATGTGTGACTTTGGTTTTCATTACTAAATTTACTTATAACAGAGGACAATTTTTCTTTTCCCTTTTTTGGGGGGGGGGGTAGTGATACTTTTAAAAAAAGGAAAAAGGAAAATCAATCATTTAAAAAATTAACAGAAGGAAGCAGGAGGAAGCTCAGAAGGAGAAACAGACAAGGAGAACTGTGTTGTAACTATAATGTTAAATTTGAGTTATCCCCAAAATCCACAACACCCAAAACAAACAAACAAACAAATTAAAAAACCCCAAGGGAAAAAAGCAACATGTACCTAACAGAGGTCACAGTTTCATATACAATTCCCTTTTTTGCTTTTCTTTGTGTGCTTACTTGTTCCATTTTTTGTTGATGTTTAAGATCATAATTTTTTAAAAAAAGAACATTTTTAAAGAGGGAAAAATTGAAAGGAATTTGAGCTGGAAGCCTCAAACCCCTCAGGAATCCTGGTGCCAATTAAAGCAAGGGCAGTCACCCACCAGTGATGGGGCTTGTCGAAGGGCACGGACTGACTTGTGCTCAGCATCACAACAAAAAAGCTTCCCTTCATGGGTAAACCACAGGCACAACTCACCCTTCTCAGAAGGCGCAGGCTGTGGTTTTCACTTTGGTACAACATCGGCTTTGCCATATACCTGCTTATCTGGTTCCCTGACCATCACCTCCTTATTAACTGCTCAGCTCATCCATTTCTGTGAGAAGCTCAGCCCCTCATCTCTTGGTCTCGATTCCTTTCTTCCCCTCTCCCCAGCATGACTGAAATGTGAGTTACGGTCATTCCACCGACAACTCACTGTCCAATCCTTGACGTTAACTAGCCTGCACTGTACTTTGTCAGAGAAGCTGCTGTACCATCCAGCATCATCTCGGCTATTGCTGCTCATTTCACAAGCCCCTAACTGACTGTTTACTGCTGTAGGAGGGAAGACTTTTGAAAAAGGTAGATCTGAGTGAAAGGCCTTAAAGGATGAGTAGAAATTCAACAAGCAAAGAGAAGCAGAAGATTCTAATTATAAAGACCTGTACAAAAAAGAAGCCCAGAGGCAAAAGAATATAGTGTGTATTTGGGTAATAGAATGTTGTTCAGTTTGGTTAGAGTTTGGAAGGGTTTATTAATACAATCAATCAATAAACATTTATTAAGCACCCGCTGTGTACCAGGCACAGTGCTAAGACAGGAGGATACAAAAAAAGAGGCAAAAGACATTTCCTGCCCTCTAAGGAGCTCACAATCTACTGAGCTAAGAAGGTCAGACCAGAGAGGTAGGTACATGAATGGAAGGCACCAAGGTGTGAACTTCAACCAGCGGGCAACAGAAGATTTTAAAACAGTGACATGGCCAGAATTCTCTTTAAGAAAGATGACTCTGGTTCAGTCTGAAGGCCAAATTAGACCACTATAGAGAACAGACTGGAATGCCTGTTAGGAGGCAATTGTAACTAAGCAGGCAAGGTGCTGAAAGGAGCCTCTAATGGAGTGGGGACCGGGGGGGGGGGGAAGAGAGAAAGAACAGGTTCAAGAGAAGTTCTGGTGATGGGTAGGCATGAGCTGGTAATGGAATGATCGGGAGAGGGAAGTCAGGGAAGGACTCACCCAATCTAAGAACTGAAAGGGACTTCGGAGACTGTGGAACCCATAAGCCCTCCTGCAGCATTCATGGTCAATGTTACAAGAATAGGAGGTAGGGTAAATGGAATGGTGGTTTCAAAGGCAGAAACAGTGAGAGCAAAGGGGGGGAAACAATAAGCGGCTCCATTATAGTCAGTCTTTCATGACATGACTGCTGTGGAAATGTTTTGCATAGCTAAGCATGTATAACCTACATTGAATTGCTTGTCTTCCCCGTGGGGGTGGGTAAAAACAAATGTTTAAAAATTGTTGTTACATGCAACTGGAATAAGATATACAGGCAATGGGGTACAAAAATCCATCCTGCCCTACAAGAAAGTAAGGGGAAAGAGGAGGATATATGAGAGGGTAGACTGGGGGAAGGAGTAATCAGTGTGCTTGCCATCTTGGGGTGAGGGGTAGGGAAGAGATGGGGTGAAAACTGGAAACTCAAAATCTTGAGGAAATAAATGTTGAAAATTAAAACTAAATAAATAAATTCTGGGGGGGAAAAAAGAATAAGGAGCTCCATTTTGGCTGTGCTGACTATGAAGAGCTGGTGAGCTCTTATTCTGGGGAAGGTGCTGGGGAGAGGCCAATACCGATTACAGAATTTATCAGCACAGGCACAATAGCTAAAGTCATGGGTAAATAAAAATCGCCATAGCAGATCACGTTGGGGTAGAAAAGGGTTAGTCAGACCTTTGGGTAAATACACAAATTAAGGAACAGGGAAGAAGAGGAACTAACAAAGGAGATGGAGAAAGAGTAATTGGAAGGGTGTGAGGAGAACTCAGAGAATGCAGCATCTCTCAGAAGGAAGTGGTACCAGGTCGACTCTGTCAACAGCTGCGATGAGCTCATGAAGGACAGCGATTAACATGGACAGTTTCAGTATTGGAGAGAATGCAGCCTCTCTACAAAGTGCTGAATAGAGTATGGAGAGGAAGGAGAAGGATAAGATGGTCTGGCAGCCGATAGACTGCAAAGATCAAGGGAAGGCGTTTTGTTTGTTTTTAGAATTGGAGAGACCTGAGCATATTTGTGTATGGGAAGGAGTCAATAGCGAGGGAAAGATGCATGATGCATGAGAGGGAAGGCCCTGGTGTTGGGCCGAGGTCTGGGAGGAAACAGAAGGCAATAAGATTGTGGATATAGGGTATGAATTATTGGCCTTAGTGAGGAGAAGAAGAAATATGTCTTTGTCAATGACCAAAGAGAAGACATGAATACACTTTGAGGAATGGAAGAGTCAGGCTAAGCAAATTTGTCTTCAGTCTCCTCAATGAAGTCAATGGCTAGCTCAGCTGCTGTATCTCCCTGCAGTACATGGCATACATCAGTGCTTAATAAATGCTTGTTGGAGAAATGGCTGCAAGCTTTTGAAGGGGGTTGTTTGAAGGTAAGGCTTGGAATAGCTGTGTGTAATGAGAGAGAGGGCTGAGAAGAGTTAAATAGAAGCAGCAGCAGCAAGGCAAGTGCCCAACTGAGATTATGTGCCATGAATTTATAATGCATTAAATCAGATCAATTTCAAGTTCATTATTTTTTCTAGTGATGCTCAGCAGCCAAAGAGTAGGCATTGAGAAAATTGGATGGTGGGAATTACCCAGGAAAAATGATTTGCAGGTTGGGCACAGTGGAAGTTCAGGGAGGCAAGGCTTACTAGAGTGCTGGAGCACTGGACTTAGGAGTCAGTGAGACCTGGATTTGAATGACTAGCTGTGTGCCCCCAGACCTAGTACTTAACCTCTCTCAGCCTCAGTTTCCTAACTGTAAAAAAAATGAAGAGGTTGTACTCAATAGTCTCTAAAGACCCTTCCAGCTCTGAACTGATGAAATAAAGTGGAAACCCATGAATTCGAGGCGCCTAGGTGAGGAGACCCATGAAGCCATAGTGAGAGAAAGGGACTGAATTCAGCTGTGAAGGAGAGCAGAGGCAGGGGCATGACAGAAATGGGGAGAGATGAAGGAGGAAGCCCCTGGAGCTGAATTGTTTGGGCAAGTAGTCAGAAGAACATCCACAGGAATTACAGAGAATGCTTTGTAACCATAAAGGTTAGCTTTTATTATTCTTGAAGATGTCAACTGGTAGATCCACAATGTCAGAAAGACTTCTCTGTTGAAGGCTGCTCACTGGAGCAGAGACTAGACTAGGGGTGGGAAACCTGCAGCCTCGAGGTCACATGTGGCCCTGTAGGTCCTTAAGTACGGCCCTTTGACTGAATCCAATCCACATTTCAGTTTGGATTCCGTCCAAAGGACTTGAGAACCTAGAGGGCTACATGTGGCCTTGAGGTCACAGGTTCCCCACCCCTGGACTAGACTGAGAACTTGATGCCATTTTCTCCAACCTGCCCATTTCACCATTGAATAAAGTGAGGCCCAGACAGAGGAATTAGATTACCTAAAGTGTTCTGGTACCAGAACTTGGACTTCTAGGGTTCTGACTTTTCAGAGTTAACCTAACAGCTCTTCACTTACTGACTCCCTAAAGAGTAGATCAAGATGGGTGTCATCTATCCACCCGTTGGCAGAGATATGGTAAGGACCACCCCATGGAAATGCTCCCACAAGCTTCTGATTCAAGAACAGAGGGATGCAAGCATCTGGGAGGCCACAGGTAGAAATGGACCGTTGGGAAGATGGTGAAGCAAGCTCTCTTTCTGACAAAATATATGCTCGTTTCTCTCTCCACAAATCTGGACAATTCACCCCTCAAGAATCATCTGGCCCGGCACAGGCTGCCAATCCTTAGTTTAGAATGTCATTATATAGAACACATATGCCATATAGTTGTATGATGTCCCAAATGATTTTCCTCCATTGGTACATAATTTAAAGGCACTGTGCTCCTCAAAGAGCTGACTCACAAGAAATTGTTGCAGGAGTGGATATGTGGCCTGAACATCTGGGATACCAAAGGACAGTGCCATAAATTCTCTGGGGGCTAACATGTAAATCTATTGATATTTAGGGAAGGGCCAGTTTTTACCTACTTTCTTCCCTCTCCTCATCCCCTTCAATCTTTAAGAATGACAATTATTTGAAACTTAGATTCTCAAAGTATGCAAGACCTTATTTACTAGAATGCTGTGAAATTATGCCTAACTAAAATCAAACTGACAAAAATGAAGAAATTACATTTGGGAACATTTCTCTGAGATCTTTTGTCAGGTCAGTGATTCCCAGAATGTAGCATTTAACTGTGGAGAAGCCACTACTGCACTTACTTTGGCTGTCTAAAAGTATCTGGGGCTCAGGGAGAAAGAACAGATTTCCATGAGTTAGATGCTAAAGACATGTATGTTCTATGTGAAAGAAACCCACCCACTAGTTCCCCTCCCCCATGGAAAGAAAGCTATGGATTGGCCACATGCCTGAAAATGAAAAGCAGCAAAGATCCCCATGAGTTTATTGGCATGCTGGGAATAAAACGGTTGCTAAAATTAAAAGCAGCACAAAAATCTAATTTTAAAAACAAGGAAATTGCATTTGCTGTGCAACATAATGAGCAAATTTAAGCCACATATAATCAAGGTTATTAAACTGCCTATTTTCAAGACAGCTCCATTCCAGACTATCACCTATGGGTATAAAAAAATTCTATCAGACAACAAACTCTTTCCTTCCTTTTCAAATGAAGTTATGACAGAGAGAGGCCCTGTTTTGGAAAATGTAATACCGCTAAGAGAACAAAGGGAATTTCTAATACCCACAGTAGAGCAATAAAAATGCCCTTCATTCCATGCTTCAAATAATTTGCCATAACTCAAACACAGTTGGTAAATATATTTTAAATTCCAGTGTGTAAGAGAAAAGCTTATATGATTACTTGGGATAACCGATAACACTGCTTGAATGAATGGCAGTTTTCCTAGGTGAATATGCAGAATGGTTTTGGCCACAGAGATCATGAGAACTGTGTACACATTAACATCCAGAAATGAGTGCGTCTGAGAAGGCAACTAGTTCTATCATCCTGTTCTTGGCGGTCCTATCCCTTCCATAGAGCTGGTGAAATTCCTTTAAGGCTTTCTAGTGTTTAGCAAAACAAGCACCACGAATCTTTCTATAAACTTGCCTGGGATCTGTACCACAGGACTAAGGTACAGAGAAAAATCTCATAACAAGAAAAGTATGGTTAATAACAAATTCTATTGGATGTTTCACACTCTAGACATTCATAATGAAGCAAATTTCCATGATGAGGTTTCATTTCTCTCCCAAAAATTCAGTGAATCTCCTTCTCTCCCTCCCCCCCCCCACCTTATTCTTATGCTAGACATCCTTCTGCTCAACCAGGACAGCAGGCCAACACTTTGGGAAATATGTGCAGTCATTGATATTTGTCCTAATTAGAAAAGCTCCTTAGTTACGGAATCATCAAAACTTAGACCTAAAAGCAACCTTAGAAAACATTTTGTCCAATTCCCTCATTTAAGAAATTCAATTATTACGTCTAACTATCATGGAACAATTGTCACTGCATGACTCATCATAAGCACACAATCTCTTGGAGCAAAACTGGTAACTAAATATTTGTTTTTGTTTTTTAAATTTAATACTCTGTTTTATATTAAACTCTAACTTCAGATCCTTAAAGGGCCCCAGCAAGCTCACCAGTTTGCTTGTGCATCTATCCAACAAGGGCCATCAGAGGAGGGGCTTGGACCTAGGCATTCCATTGGTTTTTAAACGCATTTAAATTTCCTCTTCAATATGTAGTCTCAAATCTACTGGTTGGTATTAAGCATACTGCAGTAGTAAACAACATTAAGCTCACTCAAGACCACCGATTTTATTCGACCACGTCCAAGATCTCCCCGCTAAAACTAAAAGGAGTTGGAGAAAAGCTTTCCTCTGGACCATCAGAAGCACTAGGCTTTCTGTGCCCAACCTTGCCACCCTGGCAATCAGCAAACTGACTAAATTCACTTCCCATGCCTGGGAAACATCTTGGCAATTTAGGCCAACCTTGGCTTCTGGTTTCCTCCATCTACAAACTACAAACCATTTCAACTATATACACATTACTACAATAAGACCTGGGAATTGAATTCGACCTTCAAGAGTTGATCTGCAGCATCTGCTACAAATAGAAAATATTATTTGTAGAAGCCAGTGAATGTGCTAAAACAGTCCAGCTTCCCTGGTGCCATCCTGACCACTGCGGAGATGTCTTTATTTGGGCTGTATACATAACTGTACGCAAAAGCAAGGGGGTCTCTGCTTTGCTGAAAGTGATTTCCCTTTATTAGCTGATGGCTGAGTTGTTTGGGAGTAAAATGGGAGTAAGCAACAATCTGCTGTATTGTATAAGCAATTGTGAGTAAGGCAGAAAAGAATGTATTGGTCTGCTAATGTATTACTAAGAGCTGAGATGTTTATGGGGATTAAACAAACCTTATCTGTGTGCTGAGCTGGCTGTATGGAGAAAGGAAAAAGCAGAAATCACAGATATTCTTAATTATGTCTGGCTGATATACTTTATAACATGAGGCTGCTTAAAATTCAAAGCTACAGCTATCCAAATATGTGCACAAAAAATACAAGGCACCCCCCCCCCAAAAAAAAAGTTCAGGCTGTTTTCATTTTAACTTCCACCAGAAATATGATTGGCTTATAAAACTACATTGCAACGTAAAATATTTAAATAATTGTACCCCCCTACACACACCCCCATATAATAAAGTAACATAAAATAATAAAATTGCCATTTTTGCCTGATTTCATAAATAACTACTTGGAAGTCTTTCCATCCCGATAAACTGTCTCTTCCATTTTCTGGGAACATCTAAAACAAGGGAAACACCAGTTTTGATGCAGTTGGCTGGTTCAAGAGTACAGGAAAGATCAACTAAATAAAAAGTTTCTCTGACCATTGTGATGAAGATCTCTGACTCAAATATGTCCTGAATATATTTAAAAGCCTCATAGTGATTATATTACAGCAGAAAGAATACTAGTTCTGGAATCAAAGGCCATGGGAAGATGGCTTCTGAGGTCTCTTACAGTTCTACATCTCTGATGGTTCTAGGTTAAAACTCGGAAAGCTTAGGAGATTCAAGAACAAATGCTTGTTATTTAAAAAAATATATTCCCCATGTTTACAGAATTAGGTAGTCCTTGGGGAGAAAATAGTATTGATTCAAAGAGGAAAATAAAAATCAATTGGGATGAATGTAAGGTCCTAAAATGACTGGGTTTAAAAAAAATGTGTATGTATTATATTTGGTATATCTCATTTATTGTGCTCTACTTTATTGCACTTCTTCCAAATTGAAGCTTTGTGCCAACCCTGCATCGAGCAAGTCTACTGGCACCATTTTTTCAATAGCATGTATTTACACCATGTCTTTGTGTCATATTTTGGTCATTCTTGCAATAGTCAACCTTTTTCATTATTATTATATCTGTTACACTGATCTGTAATCAGTGATTTTTGATGAGGAAAGCATGTCAAAAGCCAAGATAGGCTGAAAGCTAGTCCACCACCCTGGTTAGACAGTAGCCATCTGAATGAACACAAGATCCTCCACCAGCAAAAAAGATTAGAACTGGCTGAAGCGTATTTTTGCAATAAAGTAATTATAATTAAGGCATGTACTTTTTTTTAAAGACACAATACTATTGCACAATTAACAGACTACAGTATAGTGAATAAACATAACTTTTATATGCACTGAGAAACCTCAAAAATTCGTGACTTACTTTATTGCGATATTTGCTTTATTGTGGTGTTTTGGAACCAAACCTGTAATATCTCTGAGGTATGCCTGTACAGCATAGGCAAGATATGCCTAGGTAATGATTTATGTGAAAAAGATCTGGGGATTTAAATGCACTAAAAACTCAATCTAGGTCCACAATATAGCATAACAGTAAAAAACTTAAAAATCAACCATGGTTTTAGACTACATGTTGTCCATAACAAAGGAGGTGACAGTCTTGCTTGCTCTGCTCTGCCTTGGTCAAGCTATACCTTGAATGTAATGATGAGTGCTGGGTGCCATGTTTGGGGCAAGATATTAACAAACTGGAAACGTACAATGATCAATCAATGAGCTACTATTTATTAAGGGCCTAGTGGGGACTAGGCATTGTGCCAGGCCCTGGAGAAACAAGTACAAAGAATGAAGCAGTCCTTATTACAACTATGTACCACTGTGACTAGAATAATATAGGTGAACATTCCACGTAAGAAGTGGCTGATGGAGCTGGTCACGGTCAGCCTGGTCTGGGGCAGGCATGGAGGGTGAGGGGAGATAGGTGTCTTCTTGTACCTGCATGACTGTCATATCCAAGAGGGTTATGTTGTTCTGCTACACCCCACAAAGGAGATCAGTAGGCTGAAGCTTGCAGAGCTAGAATTAGACTCAATGTAAGAAAAGCTTCTTAACAATGGGAGTTCTCCTGAAGACGGAATGGGCTTCCTTGGGTGAAACTGAGGATCTCTGGGATGACTGTTACAGAGGTAATGCCTGTCCAGATTAGACTTAATTACCTCTGAGGTACCTTCCCACTCAACAAGTCTGGATCCCAATAAGAATTCCAGGAACAGAAATCCCCTGCAAGCTGGCTGCAGTAGCCACTTAGCCATCCAGGGGAAATGGAGCAGGGGGCTTGAGAGGCATTGCTGTCTCTTTCTTCAACTTTCATGAAGATCTTCTCACCCTTCTTTCTGCATAGCAGTTCAGCTGTTCACATATACCAGACATTCACAAATCAGGCACATGACCTTCTTACAGTTAACACAGTGTTATAGGAAGAGGCATTTCTGATATCTCCAGGTGTGCTGTGTAGAGGGGCCAGGGACTGGGAGGATTCACTCTAGGCACAGGGTACATTTCACTCTAGAGTAGGTAAAGATTTGGCAATATACATCTAATACCTATGTTGTCTAATACCTTGGTCAGTCATTTTTCAGTTGTGTCCAACTCTACAAGATCCCATTTGGGGATTTCTTAACAAAGATACTAGAGGGGTTTGCCATTTCCTTCTCCAATTCATTTAACAGATGAGGAAACTGAGGCAAACAGGGTGAAGTGACTTGCTCAGGGTCATACAGCTAGTAAGTTTCTTGGGCCAAATTTGAACACAGGAAGATGAGTCTTCTTGCCTCCAGTCCCAGCACTCTATCCACGGCCCCACTCAGCTGCCTGGCCTAAAACCTATAGCCACATCTAAATTAATGAAATATCACAGTGGCATTCAAGACAAGACAGAAATTACAAGAACCCTCAACACAGTATTATCCCCCAAACCTTACAAAACACTTTATTTTAATACATGGGAACTTAATTACTAAGGTAGCAATGATCTTCATGGCAAGACAGTTTTAAATGTGTGGTGGATCTCGAGACTCTAATATAATCTTTAAAAGAACAGTCCTTTCAAGTTAGGGATGATGGCGTTTTCCTTTTCCCTAGTTCTTTAACATCTCTAACACATTCTTTCTTTGCTGATCCTTTCCATGTCTTTTTTTCTCTAAAAGCTTTTCATATGAATGTTTCAATTAATTCCAACGCTGATAAAGAACATTGCTCACCTCATGAAGGAGGTAAAGTATTAAACATGCAGAATGAGACATTCTGGGGACTTGGTGAATGTAGGGATTTGTTTTCCTTGACGGAATATTTGTTACAAGGGTTTTATTTCTTGTTTTTAATTTTTTTTTTTTGAGTGGGGATTGAAGGAGGTGGGAGGGAGAAAATTAACAAATGCTTATTAATTGAAAAAAAATTTAAATGTTGCTTTGTGTTGCTATATTCTAAAACTATCTAAAAAGCCCACATTTTCAATGCAGAGTGTATATTTCAAATTAGGCTAGTGATATGAAGTGGTGACTGAAGTCTTGAGGTCCTACCATAAGGTCAAGGTTCATTCAGCACTGATCATCCTATAAACTGAAAGGAAAGGGAAAGAAGCTAGAAGAAATTCACTTTAGGTTGTCACGTCCCTACTAGTTTATTCAATCATCTGGATTCCTTTACACAGTACAAAGACAGTCCTCCTAGTTTGGATCCTTTGAGGAACCTAAGAGATGCCTCCATTGTAAGAAAAAGGAGACCTAATACTTAATTCAGCTCAACATTACCCTACTGAAGAAAGGTCCCCAGGTCATTAGGGCAATCAAGACTACACCAGGAGACCAGTTCAAAGAAATGATTTGTTTAGAAGAGCTGACCTTAAGGGGAATAAAAGACTAATGCATTAATCCCTTCTATTGATTAGCCCCTCTGGAAATGCCATGTACTATAGTATCTCTCATCTATTACACTGGTGCTAATGAAGCCACCTGTAGATTTTATGACTTTCTTGGGGGCAAATCTATTTCAATTAATAAATCTCTACATAACTAGACAGTCTATAAATTAAATGGGTATCATTTATCAGCAATATAGCAAATAGTTTATTGGGAAAGTATACAAAATTCTAGGTAGTTAAATCTCCCTCCATTCTTTTGTTAAAATCCCATTGTCCCACTTATTATTTATTCTAATTGATAAGTTATCTTTCTAAAAACAAAATCCAAATCTAAGCCCCATCTTTTTCCAACTCCATAATGTCTATTTTTACTCTAACAAGCGGATTAGTTAACAACAATGAGTAAATACTATTTAAATTCAAGTGTCCTACCAAATACTTCTTTATATAATCGACATTTATCTAATCCCACCGGAAATTTAATGGGGACTATATATTTTAATTAGCTGTCCATATTAATTCTATCCCATCCTACCAAACCATGATGACAAACCGTAAATTTATAAAACTCATTCATTCATTGACTCATCTAACAATCTAAATTCTGATCCTGGCCTTGACAATATAACTCAAAGCTACTTTACACCAATGTCATTTCACACTCCTTTCTTTAAATGACACTATGTTTTGGTCAACTTGGCTATTAGCTGTTTCTTGATTTTTATCCTGCCCCCTACCACCTCCATTAATTCATGCAGGCCATTCCCTCTGCCCCCAGACACTCTAATTCATATCTCTGTCAGTTGACATCCTTTTCCTTGAAGACTCAGTGACCACCTCCTCCATGTAGCCTCCCCTAATCTGATCTGGCTATAAATTTCCTCATAACACCTCATCAGGACTGTTCTTAGGTGTTCAGCCTCAAATTCTGTTTATTTCTGTAAAAATGAAATATCTGGAATGAGCTCTGCAAACACCTTCTGAGCCTTCCTGCTAGATTCTAAACTCTAGACTGCAATTGGCTATAGGAGAAGAGTGAAATGAGACCCATCTTTCCACTCTCTGACTGGATAACTACATGTCACAGACCCCCATTTTGGGGGACGACAAAAGGTCTCATGAGTAGCACAAGTTAATCTGTTTCTAAAAGGAAATTGCACTGGAACACATGATAATGTATATGAGAAAGTTTTACTTTATGACCATTCCAAGTTCTGGGACCTAAACTATTCTCCAAACATTTAGACCCCAACCTCGCAAGTTCACCAATGGCTATTTGTCTGATCTCTACCCTTCTCCTGAGCGACCAATCAACTATTCTCACCCGTCTTTGGCAACTTCAACGCCTCCCCTTTGGTCATCCCTGATTTCATGCTTTGACCACAGGTTGATGCTTCCATCAATTTTCTCTCCACCATCCCAACCCCTTGCAAATACTATGACAGCTAAGACTGTTAGCCCTTGACTTTCTGACACACACAGCAATTTTCTTCTGGCTGATTTATGATTTCATTGGTGTAGAGTGCTACCTTTATGGCAATAGAATTTTACATGTCTTAGGCATCCCTTTAGAAATTTTGTCATACTTTATCTGATCCATGCATATATGAATGTTAAAGCAAAACAGATGCTTCTTTCTGGCTAACAAGGGTTAGAAAGTAACCAGTCATTCAAAAATGTGAATGGGTGAGGCATTCAGAATACAATCCTCTTGGTCTTCCCATTCAAAGAAAAAGACTGAACCATAAGACTGATACAATTTCATTTTCCTCCCACTGAGCCAACTCTTAAGATTCCAAAAAAAGGCTGGAACTCCCTGTATTCCACTTTCAGCAGTTCCCTGTCCTACCGTCCCCCCAGCTATAATTGTAAGACTAACAGTTGACCAATCCCACTCATACTATAGACCTACTGAACAAAACTGCAGGCAGTCAGGTAGCATAGTGAACAAGTCTGAGGGTGTGAAAACCCAGGGTCAAATTTGATCGAAGGCACTTATTGGCTATGTGACCCTGGCCAAGTCACTTAATCTCTGCCTGCCCCAATTTCTTCATCTGTGAAACAGAGATAACAACAGTACATACTTCCCAGGGTGGTTGTGAGGACAAAATGAAATATCTGGAAAGAGCTCTGCAAATACCTTAAAGTACTTCATAAATGCTAGCTATCATTATTGGAATGGAATCTGAAGGTAGATTTGGAATGGAATCATAAGGTAGAACTCAGTTTCAGAACCTCATCATCCCTAACTCCGGTGACCTTTTCATCCCCTATTTGCCCTGCCTTCTCCGTAGCACAACTCCGTGGTCCTCCACACTCCTGACTCCTCTGAAGGAGGTTTTCTTCTCTCTCCTTTGGCAGCTTGTCTTCCACTCCCTGGGCATCCTCCAAGCTCTATCCTCTGTCCTTTTCTCCATTTTTCCTCATCTTTACTCCTTGGTGGCCTCCACCCACCTTGGTTTCCCTTATCACTCTTATGGAGAGGATCTCCAAATCTGTATTTCTCTTATCTCCCCCAAATGCCAGTCCCACATTTCAAATTACCTGTTAAGTATATACACTATTTGGGGAACAGGTTTTTCTAAGTTGAAAACATCTTTTTTGTACAGGGAGGTTTGGAGGTTTTCCAAAGAGCTTTACCTGGTGCCTTACCTTTTCTAAATCTATACAAGCTTGGGGCGGCCAGGTAGCACAGCGAGTAAGAGCACCGGCTCCAATGTTGAGAAGACCTGGAGATCGAATCCCGGGCTCAGACACTTAGCACCCACCCAGAAACACCTGGCCGTGTAACCTTGAGCAAGTTACTTAACCCCAATTGCTTAGGGGCGGCCAGGTGGCTCAGCGAGTAAGAGCACCGGCTCCAGTGTTGGGACGACCTGGAGATCGAATCCCGGGCTCAGACACTCAGCACCACACCCAGAAATAACTGGCCATGTAACCTTGAGCAGGTTACTTAACCCCGATTGCTTAAAAAAATAAAAA
The DNA here is from genome assembly GCF_028583685.1 of Petaurus breviceps papuanus. Lineage (NCBI taxonomy): Eukaryota > Metazoa > Chordata > Mammalia > Diprotodontia > Petauridae > Petaurus > Petaurus breviceps. Next base: position 189,295 of record NW_027187353.1, read on the forward strand.
AAAAAAAAATAAATCTATGCAAGCAGCTCAAGGGCTCTGGCCGCCATGGCCAACTTGGGTGTCAGATGGGCAGTGGTCCCAGCTCTGCCCCTTTATGGGACAGAGTGGGGTGGGATGAAGTGAAGTTCCTTATAGGAAGACTTAACTCCTTTGGCCTCTCTGAGGCCAGAGGGGAAAGAGAAAAGGGAGGTGTGGATGTCTGCCTGGTGAAGGGAAAGGGTGTTGCTGCCCTTTAGGAGCTGGGGGGAGGGTAGTGGACAGAACAGCAAGTACTCATTTTTGGCTAGTTTGGAAATTTCTGAATAAAATTTCTGAATTTATTTTTTAAAACCTACCTGCTAGTCCATCTAAATATCCCACCAGCATCTCAAACACATGTCCAAAGCTCAAATCATTTTCCCTTCTTCCCAACTTTGGTTTCTGTTTATGGCACCAACTTTTTATCAGTCACCCAGGCGCAGAACTTTCAAGTAATCTACAGACCAAGGACCACTTAATTAGGCTCTGGAAATGCAAAGGGCAAAGGTCCCTGACCTCAAAGGGCTTACATTTATTCTCCTCTGTTCTCTACATTCAGTCGGCTGCTATATATATCTGGTTGATTCTATAGTCTATCTGACATTTACTCCCACCTTTCTATTTTCTTCAGCATTCAGTCCTTTACTACCTCTTGACTGGACCGGTCTCCTTGCCTTCAGTCTCTCCTCCTCCAAACCCAACTTTTCCACTGCTACCACAGTCATCTTCCTACTGCACAGGTGTGGCCACGTCATGCCACTGCTCTGAAACACTCGGTGGCTCCCCATTGTTTATCCCATGTTAATGCCTTCTCCTAGAACTCTAGCCTAACCTTTCAGCCTTTTACCAAATATGACATGCACTCCCTTACAGGAATTCTAAACTTTATTCCAGCCGGACTGGACTAGTGGCTGCATTCTGATCTGGTCCTGTCCTTTCCTACCTCGTATATTGATTTGTATATGTCCCAGGCATGTGATGGCTCTCTCGTACGTGTTTATTACAGTCTAATTTTTGTTAAAATTTTTATGTATTTTCCCTATTCTTCCCACAAAAATTTTGTCTTATTACATCTGGGTCCCCAGTACCCAGCAAAATATGTTGCATATTATCAATGACTAAATAAAGTACTTGCTCAAGTTTCCTCTTGGGCTAGCAAATAGAAAATGATTGGTGATAAGCACACATTTGCTTAATTCTTACTCTGTCAAATACCCAGGCAACAGAAATGGGTAATGCTACCTTTTAGCTATTATGCCCAACCACAGAAGTCTTTTGATAATTGGGATTTCCATCCAAACACTGCGGGACACTGCTGCGTTACCACAAGAGAAAAACACAGCCTTTGGCCTTTTCCCCCTGGCAGCCATTCCTCTCTAATCTTATTGATATCTTTCAGGAACCAGTTCACACTTCTTCCAAGAGCACACCTTCCATTAAAATGATGAATGCGTGACTTGGCAAGCTGGTGGCTGGCTCAATCACCACAGACTAACCAAGGGAGAGAAAGAATAAACTGGAACAGATTTCTGCTGTACCCTTGGTTCCTCCCTAAAGCACCTAATGGGGCAGAAAAGAACAGGGAAGGGAAAGATAAAGTATATGGGCAGTTAACATTACATGAATGTGGGAAAGATGCCAAAAGGAAAAACACAACCAAGACCCCCTACATTCCTAGCAATGGTGAGATCTAGCAATTCGAACTTAAGTATTTTTCCTCATCTGTAAATGGCAACTCCCACTCTAGGGAAAGCTGGTACATGATGTTTCACCCAGGCTGGAAAAACCCCCTCTATGTTTGCTCTGGAACTAGCAAACAGAGAAGGTAGGTTCTTCTCAAGGCTAGAATTCAACTACGTCTTTTTTCTAGTTCTTAATTTATCAACTATAAGCAAAGGTACTAGCATTTACAAAGTCTAGGTCAGGGGGCTCTCATTTTTTTAGAGTCATCTTTATAATCAATTAAATGACCAACTAAAATTTCAGACAAACCCCTAGCTTCCTCATCTACCCCCAAACCATTCCTTCAGAATCCTGAAGAACAGAGGTTTTGTGCTGACCTTGATGCCTGATATAACCAGAAGCTAAGACTGAGACAATCCTCTAAGTTCATAACTAATGAATTCTGATCAACTATAAGGGATGGTAGTGATAAACAGATTCTTAATCTAGCTCTCAGAATAGCACAACGTTCAGGGAATGGGTGTATATATACAAACACATTCCTACAAATAGAATACAGCATATGACTACTGAGTGAAAGTCAATGATGAACTTGACTGAGATCTTCTGAATTCCTCAAAGTTATGAGGATCTAGCCCCTCAGGTCAACAACTCTGGGCTGAAGAGATGGAGAAAGTCAAGATGGAGGAGATGGGATTGGTCTGAGGGATGGCACGCTTTTGCTTGCACTGATGTAGTGCACACAGCTCATTTTAGTTCAAGCTGGTCATGATGGAGATCATTCTGCTTTCATTCTGCCAGTCACAAGCTATCATAAAAATCAACTTCAACTGCCTGGCTTTTGTAACCTGAATTCTATGAGAATTTCACTGTAGGGCCATCTAGGGGATCAAGGATTCCCAAACATCACATCAGGAGGCACCGTATTCAAACTCCAATTATGTTTCTGTGATGCTCTTCAGGAAACAGAAACAAAACTGTTGGCAACATTCATCATCATTTGCTGTTCTACAGAAGGAGATCTAACACTGCATTTCTCATTTGGACAGTGAGAAGAAAGATCCCGCCAATCAATGCTGGTGATACAGCATCCTATCACACAGTGGGGCATATGGCACCATTAGCTAGCTACTCTTTTGATTAAGAGTTTCCTGGATGGGGAACACTTGTGGAAGGGGTGACAGTGGAGAGCATCAACATGTAAAACAAAACCAATTAAGTGGCAAAGTGATAAAAATAATTTCATTTTCTTTCTAAATTAGACTTCAGCATGCTTGTGACTTCCATGTTCAAAGTACAGTTTCCTGAGTTCTCTTCTAGTCCTAAAAATGTATTTTGTTCATCCTGCCCTGAAAACTGGGGCTCCTTCTCTTCTTTTGTATGACACTAGGTCTAAAAATTCTAAAGCACAAACTTATCCCGTGCCTCAAATGCAGGTTAGTAGACCATAAATAATAACTCTGCCATCCAACAATCCAACAGATGAAAACACTGGCTTATGCTTAAGACTATGGATATTTCTTCTTACTACTGTTTTATGTTCACATAAAATAAACTAACCCTAAAATACTTAATAGTACTATTAATCCTAATAGTCATTAATTAATTGAGAGCCCTTAGACTCAGTTCCCTCTGTAAAATGAAGCCACTGGACTTGAATTCTTAGATCTCTTTCAGCTCCAAAACTTGGAGCCCATCAGTCTGTGAAACATTACACACACACACATACACAACCCTTCTTCATTATACTAAACTTGTTACAAATAGTGGAAACGTACAAAATTTCACTTTTTTTTCCTCTGAATCAAGATTTTTCAAAACAGTGATTGTTTTACTTTTGTGATTTTTTTTTCCATATAAGAAGACAAAGAACTGGCAAGTTTAGCATTTTAACAAGCTGACCTAACTGCTGTTTGTTAAAAGTCCCTGGTCCAAATTCCTTGAGGAGTCAAAGGGTCCCACAGGCACATCCAAGTTAGATTGTTATTGCCAATGATGGAAAAGTTGCCTCACGTGTGCTTACAGAACCACTGATTTTTCTGAGTCTACAAGGCATGTGGTGTTAGTGTATATGTGTTGGCATTTTCAAGCAGCAGCAGCTTTCTACAAGCCATCCCCTCCTCTTGGGGCAGGGGCATCTTTGCAAGGTGCTTCAAGAAAGCAATAGGGAGCCCCAGAACCACCCACAGCATAGCTTTGGTCAAAGTTAATCAGGCATAAGCTTCTTGTTTGGGGGCCAGTAGCCTCTGAAAGGAAAAAGCCAACCTGCATCACTGAGGGTCCTTCTGATCTCTCCAGCTAAGTGTGGTTTGTTTTTCTGGCTTTTTCTTTACAGATTAAGAGAATATACAAACTGGGCAATGACAATCCTAGTTTTGTGGCTTGGCCCATTTGGTTTTAACCTAGATGCACCGTTAGCACTGACATGAAGGCTAGCGCCTCCCAGAATCTGTGAAAAACCTCATCTATAAAAATAGCCGTCTCCACACGAGACCTTCCTACTCCGCTGGGTTGTTTTGTAATGGTGTACTTGTTTTTTCCTTTTCCTTCCTAAGTCTAGTGCTTGTTCTCCAGGCAGAAATTTGCATCGTAAAAAAAATTCTTCATTAAGGTGATCTAACCAGCTCTTTATTCTCTTGCTTTGTAGCCTTCCTGAATACAGGGGTCTGTATGGTTTTCTTTTGTCATCCCCAATGCCTAACATGGCATGATACAATATGGTGGCTGAAGCAGACATTCAACAAATGTTTACTGAATGACTTTGTGGGAACCTGCTGCAAATAGTCAGTGTTGTCCTGGTAACTGAGGTACCCAGGACTAAATAGATCCAAGTATGCAACAGGGCTGAAAGATGGTTATTGTTCTATTCCTTGAGGCCCACCTGCTTTGCAGTCCTAAAATAACAACTTCGATGCTTCCAGACTTTTCAAATCCCTAACTTGCCAATCACTTTTTCTCCTCAATTTCACTAGAGAGGCTTCTCCATCCCTAAGCCCCTCCAAAAATCTATGGACTTTCTGTTTGTCTTACCCCCCTACATGAAAACTTCCAGATTACTGCAGCTCTCTTGTGACACCAAAATATTTCTCTTTAATAATTCACTAAGTGGTCCTTGACATGTAATGTTTCTTGAACGAATGTTAACTTTCATGCATGCATGGCTTACCTCCTCAGAGAAGGAGGGCCTTCAGAGGGAAGAGAGGTGAAACCGGGCCTCCCATCTGACCTTGTACCTTCCATCCCATGTTCCACTTGTCTCCTGCACTAGCCAATCTGTTGGAGAACTGGTTTGATTCTATATTCTATCCTCTTCTCTTGATTTCCTGGACCCCTTATCATTCTGCCAACTGTGCCCTGCCAAGCCTGAGCCCTAGATTACTCCCACCATCTGCTGCTTTCACTTGTGATGGAGATGGAGAAAATTACGCAACCTTTCTGGGTCCACTACAAATTTATGTTATATGATCAGCCCCCACTGCTGCCAGGCAATCCTAGGATGGCTACCTTATCAGCTCACTATCCTATTCTCCACAGCAGCTTTTCTGAACATTTTCATTCCTTCTCATACCCACCATGGCTCCTTCTCCCCTGATCCTCTCAGCTAAGACCCTTTGCCTCATTTTACAGAAAAAAAAATAGAGGCCCTTCACAATGAACTCCTGCTCCCCATCCCTGCTCATCTCCTATCACTCATACTTCCTTCACCCCTCACTGACATGATAAAGTAGCCTCACTCTTTAGCAAGGTGAACCTCTCTGTTTGCTCAAGCAATCCCATTCCATCCCCGCTCTATAACTTTTCTTTAATTTCTCCCTACCTACTGGTTCCTTCCCTACTGCCTACAAACATGCCCATGTCTCCCCATCCTCAAAAAAAACCTGCCCTTTGATCTTTCCACCTATCATCCTATATCTCTTCTGCCCTTTGTGGCTAAACTCCTTGAGAAGACCTTCTACAATCTTGATCTCTCCCTAATCCTTTACAATCTGGCTTCCAATCTCATCATTACACAAAAACCCCTCTCTCCAAGTTTATCGTGATTTGAGATGCCATGTGCCAAATCCAGTGGCCTTTTCTCAGTCCTCATTCTTCTTGACCTCTCTGCAGCCTCTGACACTACCCATACCCTCTTTTCCCTTAATACTTCATGATTAAAAACAAGTCCTCCCAACTCTAGCTTCTCCTCACTCTAATCCATCCTGCAGGCAGCTGCCAAAATCATTTTCCTAATACATAACCCTGACCAAATCCCATATGTCAGCCAAGATGTGAGAGTCAAGATGTGGTCTTCTGCAGAATCTTTTTGATACATATGTGGCTCTTTCCCATGGGGATTTTATTAAGAAAATACAACAGGCATATGAGTTGGTGGTTACTAACATTCTTTTGATCCCCTTTATTCAGTAGTAATGCCATCTGTTCATTTTTCCAGTTGCTTGGTATCTTCCCTTATTTCAGAAATCTCAACACTCTCACATTACACTCCAAACTGTGTCACATCCAGTAGGCTCTTGTCTGCAGGTACTGGTCTGGCCCAGGCTACTTCTCCTCACCTTTATCTTTAGCATCTTCATCCCCACACAAGGATTTTGATGTGGGGGTTCTATTTTCATGAAGGATGAGAGAAATGCTAACAGATCTTTCCCATTTTTGGTCCGTTGTCCCCCTTCCAGTTTTACCTCCAAATGAATGCCCTTGGCTTGGCCTGGTTTATTAACTGAGTCTCCCGCCCAGTTCTTTGAAAACTTCTTTCTACCTCCACCACTTCTTGCTATTTTACGAGGTCATGCTGCTCCTTATCTGCCACTATTTTCCTCCATAACATTTTGAAAATGAGTTTGTATTTTAATCTGGCATTGTCCTTGGATGTCATGACTGCAATTGGCAAAGAGATCAAGAATTTTCTGCCTGAGATTGTTTCAGTTGATCAATAAGCATTTATTAAGCACTTATTATTTGCCAGCTAACCTCCGGGGGGACAAAAGGCAAAAGACCATCTCTGCCCTCTAGGAGCTGCCAGTCTAATGGGGAAGACAACATGAGAACAGTTATGTACAAGCAAGATGTAGGCAAGAGAAGCTGGGGGGGGGGGGGCGGGGGGGGGGGGGGGGGGGCGGGGGGGGGGGGCGGGTAGGCTCAGAGGGAACACACTAAGATTAAGAAGGACTGGTTAAAAGCTTCTTGGAGAAGGTGAAATTTTAGCTGTGTCCAACCCCTTTTGGCAGCTATTTTATATTAATTATACACTGTAATCCTGATGGTCTATGGTGAAGTCTTTTCCTCACAAATTTTCCATTTCTTGAAATCAGTAGATCATTTAAATAGGTCAGGTTGCAGGTCCTTTAATTTAAGTTTACCATCTTATCGTTATCCTTCTAATTCAGTGTTGGTTTTTATCTTTGCTCTAACATGTCAATGGTCTGCATGAGCACAGGTATCTTTAGGGATGCCTTCTAAAATGGCAATCAATTGTGCCTGCTAATATCTAGCCAAGTTCATTTTTTTGTGGTGTAATTTCATGCTTGCTATGTTCAGTGCCTTCTAACGCTTTAAAAAAAATGCAAAGTGTAAGACTTCTGTGGAGTCTGCAAAGCTTTGGTCTGTTGTTTCTTAGTCATGAGCCCTATTTTAAAACATTTTTCCTTTCTTGCCAACCCCCTCTCCTTTGTCCTACTTTGCAGAGATGTACTTTAGTTAAGGGACAGCTAGGTAGTGCAGGGGAGAGAGTACCAGGCCAGGAGTCAGGAAGATGAATCTTCCTTGAGTTCAAATCTGGCCTCAAACACTAGCTGTGTGACCCTGGACAAGTCACTTCCCCCTGTTTGCCTCAGTTTCCCCATCTGTTAAATGAGCTGGAGAAGGAAATGGTAAACCTCTCCAGTATCTTTGCCAAGAAAACCCCAAATGGGTCACGAAGAGTTGGACAGGACTGAAACGACAAAACAACAACAAACACTTCAGTAAATGTCCATTTAATTTGGTGGATCTTATTAAGTTACTTATAGAATTTCTCTCCTTCCTAATTGCTGTAACAGATGCAGCACATAAGCTGTGATCACCCTCATGGTAGCCTCTGCTTTTCTTCATCACCAGAAGTGTAACGAGAGATGACAAAGTATCCCAAGAAATAAATGGTATGTCTTGCTGTGTCTTTGGATGTACAACAAAGCCAACTCTGCCATTTCTTCTATATAGCTCTAAGAGGAAAACCTGTGAGCTGCCCTTTCATTTATCTCCAACTCTCTTTATCTTCTGGTTTTCATTTAGAGAAACAATGTCAAGACTTATGTGACAACTCTGGGGCACTAGACCAGGAGCTCACATTCAGAGCATCAATACTTAAGACGTTCTCAGCCCTCCCTGTGTCCCCACCTTGTTCACCACAGTTACCTTCACCAAGGAGGAAGAAAAGGGCCCCACAGAACTAGGAGCCATGACTGTATTATGGTACAATGAAAGAAGGGGATGTCCTAGATAGTCAAATTTTCCAAGTGGTTGACAATTTATTATTACTCTTTTGAATACCCAAACTGTCTTGAGTAATCTTAGATGGAAAATCTTTCTAAAAATCAATTACACACTTCTCTGCCTTCTTAGCTAGGTTATGCTGACTATAATTTAACTTAATCTTGATGAGTCAGAGTTACCGCTATGAATAATAATTATTAAACCCAAATGTGATAGGATGTTTCTGGGACTACTGAAGTATATAGGCTGTTGGACCTTCATGAAGTGAGATCCCCAGGTTGCTTTTTAAATTCTTTTTTCTCTTTTTTTGGGTAGTTTTGTCTGGAGGGAAGGGTAGACTTCCTCCTAGATATCAAGCTATTTCCTGACCCTTTTCACTGATGTCTGGATGCCTACTTATTGAAAGTCTAGTCTCTCACCCTCCTAACTTGCTACTTTTAATTTCCTATAAATCTGGAAAAGAGATGCTGAATTTGTTAAGACCTATGTGTAAACAACGACTTAACTCATCCCTAAGGGAAGACCTAAAGGGTTCTTCTCTAAGTAATATTTATTGTGGCTTTTCTAAGGTCATTTTTGCTTGGATTTATAGCCAGATAAAACACTTACTAAGCACTTACTAAGTGTTGGGCATTATGCAAAATAGTGGGGATACAAATACAAGAAGACACCCACCCTCAAAGGGCTTACATCACAATGGATGAAGACAGAACACAGAGGGGTATGGGAGTATCTTCAGGGCCACAGTGAGGAGACAGTGGATGGGTACACAGCTCATTTCTCAGAGCTGGGAGAGCCAGAGGTGCTTACTTCAGATTTAAGAGTAGGAGAGGTTAAGACATTCGATCCACAGCCAATCACTGCCTACTTCTCTGTGCCCCAGATTCCTCATCTTCCAAATAGAGACAACAATACTTCCTACTTTCCTCAGAGGAAAGAGTCAGTCTTAAGGCACTGTATAATATCAGCCGTAATGGTTACCAAACAATCTTAGACTTAATCTAATTAAGATGAACTAATATTAAACCAAAATAAAAAAAAATGTTACCAGTAGCAGGTACCTTGAAGATAATCTGGCTCAAACGTCTTATTTTACAGATGAGGAAGTTCAGGTCCAAGAAGCTGAGACTGCCCAAGAGAACACAGGGAGTGAACATCAGAGGCAAGAATGCAAGCTACCTCTTCTGACTTAAGTCCAACGGTCTTTCTCCTGTTGCACTGCCCTCTCAGAATATTATTCTACCTTTTTATTTTAAAGATGAGGAAACCAAGAGACCTGTTCAGAATCAAACAGTACATTACCAGTGAGACCAGGATAAAGAGCCAGGCCCCTCCTGCCTCTCCCTCTGGTGTCCTACTCCATCAAGCTTCCCAAAGGCATGCCAGAGAAATGAGAAGTGACTGTAACAGCGTCCACAGCAAAGTGCTTTTCTGTAATTATCTGCCAAAGCTCGAACCATCACTTGGTATTTATTTATCAGTGTACATGCCGAACCCCTCAATGTGTGCTTTGGGGCCCATATAGTTTCAGTACCAGGAGCCTTTGTGACCCTTGAGCAGTGTAGGTTACTAACATCTGTCAGACAGGATTGAGCTACCACTGACCCAATTTAAATCAGGTTTTAGGTGGACCTTTTTAAGTTTCTAATTGCCAAATGCCCCACACTGTTTCTTTTCATAGTAAGCTATAAATTCAATTAATTTAACATGATTTGATAATTCTAACTCTGAAGCACATGAAGAAGAGGAAGCAAGTCTTAAAGAATGGAAACCTAATACTTGTCAATTGCCACCTAGTTACTGAGAATGAAATGGATGGAAAAACCACTTATTAAGTGCTTATCTAAGCACTGGGGATACAAACAGAGAAGCAAGAGTGCTCCTTCCCTCGAGGAGCTTACATTCTAAAAAGGAGAAACAGCTTTCAGCCAGATGGAAAGGCCCCATGGGCCTGAGGGCGCAATGGACAGACAGATGGCACTACCGGTACATCTTCTTAATGTTTTCCACTAATAAATAATAATTAATTTCCACGCCTCGTTTTTATGTTAAATCATCTGACATGCTAAAGACTGGGGAAGTGAATATTTTCTTTTCTGGGCTCCCAGTAGCTGCTGCTCTGAAAGCCACAGGGCTGTGGCACCTGCAGAAGGGACTGTCAGAACCCATCTCCATAAGGAATAACTCCCTGGATGAAGGCTTCCCCGACTGGGCTGGAAGCAGGCCCTGTGGTCTATGGGGCACTGATATTTCCCAAGTGCCTGGGCTTATCCACTCATTGATGGCAGCTGGTGACTCCCAAATAGGGAAAACACTGCATTTACATGTAATATAAAATATGCAAAGCAGTAGAGAACAAATTCACATTACCCAAAGCTTATACAAATCAAAAGCCTGTGGTACTTGGTAAGCTGGTGGGAAGCATTTAATGTAAATGTAAGTTTAATATAATAACTATAGCAAATATTAATTCATTAAATATTTTATACCAAAGTGCTATCAAATTATCAGAACAAAATAGTTGCTAATTAAAATATGTCCATGTCCAATGTCTTTACCAAGTTTTCAAGTCAGCTAAAATATCCTTGGTCCTAAGAATTAGAGAGTTTTGATTGTCTAGTATTTTCATATTTCCATTTTTTTAAAAGCTGCAGATGAATATCCACTTTTTTAAAATGTCTGGACATCAACTAGTAGGCCCTATCTCATTCAATGATAGTGGATATGGTAAACCACAGATCCCTTAATCTTCTGATCCAGGCTGAAAGGGAAGGAGCCCAGCGTCTAGTACCATCTATGAAAATATGAAGCCAACTCTACCAGTTGTTATGCCAAATTTAGGGCCTTCATGGCTGCTCTCAGAATGGGAAAAAATGTCACCCCATCCCTGCAAAAGTGACTAAAAACTGTTTTAAAAAAAAAGGTAGAATAAGAATAGATACTGTGTGAACAAGGATATTGCTACCAGGCAGGCATCTTCAGAATTGGAAATACTGGCTCATCCACTTCTTTTCCTTCAAAAGGTCCCTACAATCAGCTGGCAAGCCAAGAGGCCTCCAGGAACACAGACAACAGCAGGACAATTTGTTGGAAGTGAAAGTTCAAACTTGCCTTCATGCCATTATACAGAGCCTAAACTATCCTTGGGGAAATGCAGAGAATCCCCTAAGGTGGCTTAGCAAAGCTGATTTAGTTGGAATCCGACTATAAATGGATGCTTTGATATATTCTAGAAAAACGAAGTAGGACAAGGAAAAAAAATCACCAAATGGGTCCTCGGGCAGTATTTGACCTGACAAAAGTTCAATTGCTTTGAAATATGGAAGATGAGTCACTCAATGGGGATTCTAATAAGGAGGCAGGTACAATAACCATTTCTGTCTTTTAGTCTTCTCCTTTTAACACAATGGGAGAAGATCTGGAATAGAATTACCTTTATCAGACCCAAGGAGGGTATGAGTAGACTCTGCTCACTGTCAGGGATGACCAATTTAAAACAAGCACTACCTTCCTGTCTTGCCTCCTACCTTTCACAACATGAATATGCTCAAAAAATCCTTTTAATTGTAAAAAATAAGAAGCAATGGGCTGAGGCGACTGAGAAGGGTAAATTTCAACTAAGGTGTAGCTGCTTAGATATTTCAATAACTTGTAGGATCCTTAAAGGTGGAGGTTACCGAGTTTAATGGCTCTCAACCTTTTTGGTCTCACGATCCCCGTACACTTTTAAAAAAGAAAATTAATTTTTTGTTATATTTTAAGTTCTGAATTATCTCCCTTCTTCCCTCCTTTCCCTACTAGACACTGGAGAAGGCCACCACTACACACATACACACACAGTGTATATGTATATGTACATGTATATATCTAAAACCATATTATGCATACTTCTATTTATCAGTCCTTTCTCTGGAGGTGGGTAGCGTCTTTTTTCATAAGTCCTTTGTAGTGGATTTGAGTATTTTAAATACTCAGAATAACTTAGTCCTTCAAACAATATTGCTGTTACTGTCAAATATTCTCTTGGTTCTTCTCATGTCGCTTTTTTACTTCATGCAAGTCTGCCCGTGTTTTTCTAAAATCATCAAGCTCATCAATTCTTATAAAATTCTTCCATCATAATCATACACTACAACAATATTCCCCAACTGATAGGCATCCCCTCAATTTCCAGTTCTTTGCCACCACAAAGAGAGTTGCTATAAATATTTTAGAACATATAGCTTCTTTTTCTTTTTCCCTGATCACCCTGGAAAACAGACCTCATAGGGATCTTGCTGGGTCAAAAAGTACATACACAGTTTTATAACTCTTCAGACATAATTCAAGATTGCTCTCCAAAATGGTTGGATCTGTTCATAGTCCCACCAATATCCCCTTCAACATTTGTAATTTTCCCTATTATTTTAGCCAATCTGACAGGTGTGAGATGGTACCTCAAAGTTGTTTTAATTTGCATTTCTCTAATCAATAATGAATTAGAGCATTTTTTCAGATGACTACATATAGCTTTGGCTTCTTCATCCAAAAACTGCTTGTTTACATCCTTTGACCATTTATTAATTGGGCAATGACTTATATTCTTATAAATTTGGCAAAGTTCTCTACATATTTGAGATATGAGACCTTTGAGAAACTCTACAAAATTTTTTTTTCCAATTTTCTACTTTCCTTCTAATTTTGGCTAAATTGGTTTTATTTGGACAAAACCTTTTTAATTTAATGTAATTGAAATTATTCATTTTACATCTCACAATGCTCTCTATCTCTTTTATTCATAAATTCTTCTCCTATACATAAGTCCGATACCTAATTTACTTATACATCTCCTTTCATATCTAGGTCATGTATCCATTTTGACTTTCTCTTGGTAAATTATGTAAGATATTGGTATATACCCAATTTCTGCTATGCTGCTTTCCAGTTTTCCCAATGACTTTCTACAAATAGTGAATTCTTACCCCCAAAGGCTTAAATATGTACACATTTGTCAAATACAAGGTTACTATAATAATTTACTGCTATGTATTGTATGTCTACTCTGTTCCCCTGATCCACCTTTCTATTTCTTAGCTGGTACAAGAGAGTTTTGATAATTACTGCTTTATAATATAGTTTAAGATCTATTACTCCTAAACCTCAATCCTTTACATTTTTGTCATTAATTCCTCTGACATTCTTGATCTTTAATACTTCCAAGTGAATTTTATTATCATTATTTTTTCTAGCTCCATAAAATAATTTTTTGGTAATTTAATTGGGATGGCATTGAATGAATAGATTAGTTTAGGTAGAATTGTCATTTTTATCATATTGGTTCTGCCCATCCATGAACAATATTTCTCCAATGATTGAAATCTGACTTTATTTGTAAAAAAAAAAAAAGCGTTTTAAAATTATGTTTATGGGGCAGCTAGGTTGCATAGCAGATAAAATTATTTTCATGTGGTTCCTAGGTTTGTTTTGGCAGGTATAACTCCCAGGTGTTTTATGCTGTCTACAATTATTTTAGCCTTCCTTTGTTCCTTCCTTTCCCTCCCTCCTCTCTCTCTCTGTCCACATAGGGAATCATATCCTTACCTGCGGGTCCTCTGCCCAAAAGAATATGAATTTTGATCAGTGAAAACTCCCAAAATGTCTTGGGGCTTATGGGCTACAATCTCTTTTTTGAGGACCATGCCTTAAACCCAAACCCACTCTGGCTCTCATTGATTGGCCAACAACAGGACCCTGATAGGTCTGTTTGGGGTCTGATAGCTCAGAGTGAGTGTAAATAGCAATTATTTCTATTTTGGCCAGAAACCCTGAGGGTTCTCTCTTCCCAGATTGATTAGTTTTTTTCTTTGACAAGGTAAAAGAGGCCATTTTTAAACTCATTTCTTACCTAGCCTTAATCACTGAATGGGCATTACCTCAGACAAATTGAGACCTGGTAAAGACCTTAGCTTAAAAATGCCAAGGTCTCCCACTGCATCCGGGATCATCTCTTGTCATCCTGATCTATAGCTGGCCACTGGACCCAGATGGCTCTGGAGGACAGAGTGAGGCTGGTGACTCTGCACAGCCCTTCTTCACTTAAATCCAATTCACTTGCAAGTCACAGAATCACCTTCCTAATGTTAGTCCTCTTCCAGAACAAAGAACAGACAACAACAGTTTTTTGGGTTTGTTTTGTTTTGGGGTTTTTTTTTTTTGCTTTTTTTTTCTTTGGAGGGGGGAAGGCAGGGCAGTTGGGGTTAAGTGATTTGCCCAAGGTCACACGGCTAGTAAATGTGTCAAGTGTCTGAGGTCGGATTTGAACTCAGGTCCTCCTGACTCCAGGGCCAGTGCTCTATTCACTGCACCACCTAGTTGCCCCAACAACAGTTATTTTAAATGGTGTATCTCTTACTATCTCTCCTTGTAGGGTTTTGTTGGTGATTTATAGAAATGCTGATGATGTATGTGGGTTAATTTTATATCCTGCTACTTTGCTAAAATTACTGTTTCAACTAGCTTTTTAGTGGAATCTCTAGGATTTTCAAAATATATCATCAAAGATGGTATCTGCAAAGAGAGATAGCTTTATTATTTCGTTGCCCATTCTGATTCCTTCAATTTCTTTTTCTTCTCTTACTGCTATTGCTGGCATTTCTAATACAATATGAACAATACTGGAGGTAATGGGCATCTTGTTTCACTCCTGATCTAATTAGGAAGATTTCTAGTTTATTTCTCATTACAAATAAGAGTCGCTGTTGGTTTTAAATAGATGTTTCTTATCACGTTAAGGAAAAGTTCATTTACACCTATGTTTTCAAGTGTTTTCCTCCCATAGGAATGAATGTTGCATTTTGTCAAAAGCTTTTTCTGCATCTATTTATGTAAAAATCACATGATTTGATACTTTTGTCACTGATATAATCAACTATATGTTTTCCTGATGTTAAATCATCCCTGCATTGCTGCTATAAATCCCAATAGGTCACAATGTATACTCTTTGTGATATATTTTGTAGTCTTCTAGCAAGTATTTTATTTAGGATTTTTGCATCCATATTCATTACTGAAATTTTCTTTCTCTTTTTTGCTCTTCCTGGTTCAGGTATCAGCACCATATTTGTTTCATAAAAGGAGTTTGGTAAGGACTCTTTTGCTTATTATTCCAAATAATTTATTTAATATTGGGATTAGTTGATCTTTAAATGTTTGGTAGAATTCACTTGTGAATGCATCTGATCCTGATGCTTTTTTCTTAGGAAGCTCATTTATGGCCTGTTCAATTTCTTTTTCTAAAATAGGTTTATTTAGATATTCTATATTTCCTCTTCTGTTAATCAAGGAAGTTTACATTTTTTAAATATTCTTCCATTTCACTTGTTGGCATATAATTTGGCAAAATAACTCCTAATAACAGCTTTGATTTCATCTTCATTAGTGGTATGTTTATGCTTTTCATTTCTGATACTAGTGATTTGATTTTCTTCTCTCTTTTTTAAAATTATTCTAATCAATGGTTCATCTATTTTGTTGATTTTTTCCTCAAACCAAATCCTAGTTTTATTCATTAATTCAATGTTCTCTTACATTAAGTTTTATTAATCTCACCTTTAATTTTTAGTATTTCCAATTTGGTGCTTAATTAGGGATTTTTAATTTTTTTCCCTAGTTTTTAAAAAATTGCATACCCAATTCATTGGTCTGCTCTTTATTTTATTGATGTAAGCATTTAGAGATATAAATTTTCCTTTGATTACTGCTTTTGCAGTATGTTTTGGTATGCTGCCTTATTATTATCAGTCTCTTTGATAAAATTATTTATTGTTTCTATGACTTGTTCTTTAACCCACTTGTTCTTTAAGATTAGGTTATTTAGTCTCCAATTAATTTTTAATCTATGTTTCCATAGTTCCTTATTAATAATAATTTCTCTTGCATTGTGATCTGAAAAGAATGCATTTAATATTTCTGCTTTTCTGCATTTAACTATAAATTTTTTATGCCCTGATACATGGTCAATTTTTGTAACTGGGTAGATGGTATTTTCCTTTCTATTCCCATTCAATTCTCTCCAGATATGTAACATATCTAGCTTATCCAAGATTCTATTCATCTCCTTCACTTCTTATTTATTTTTTGGTTACACTTATTTAGTTCTTGGAGGGGAAGGTTGAAGTCCCCCACAATTATATCTTTGCTATCTATTTCTACCTACAGTTCATTTACCTTTTTCTTTCAAAATCTGGATGCTCCTAGAGTCAGGAGGACTTGAGTTCAAACCCAGTCTCAGACACTTAACATAAAACTAGCCGTGTGACCATGGGCAAGTCACTTGACCCCAACTGCCCTACCTTCCTCTCTCCAAAAAAAAAAAAAATTGGATGTTATAGCATTTGGTGGACATAGATTTAATACTGATATTACCTCATTATCTATGTTACCTTTTATCATATCCTTGTACACTCTTAAAAATTACTGAAGATTCCCCCAAAAGAGCTTTGTTTATATCAGTATTTACCATATTGGAAGTTAAAATGTCTTAATATTATCATGAAAATAGAAAATAGGACCACATTTTGAGGACCATTGACCTGGTCTTGTGCTTCTTTATTTAGGAATCATCTTTACAACATTCCTGTGGCAAGTATTCATTGGAAAACAAGTCACAGAGTCTGAAAGAGCAGTGTTTATGGCTGGTAGAGCTGAGTTGGTCCAGCTGCTCTGAAAAATGATTTGGAGTAAGTCACTGAACTGCCCTTATCTTTTGATAAACTGGGTATACCTCAAGGAGATTAATGACAGAAAAAAAGAGATGACAAATATTTGTCATCTTTGTGATGGGAGGAAAAGAAAACTAAATGGGTGCTCATACACTGAGGAATGGCTAGACAAACTGTGAGATATGAGTGTAATAAAATAGTATTGTGCCACAAAAAGCAATGAATGTTGTAAATATGAAGGGAGCCTTGTATGAACTGATGCAGAATGAAGGAGGTTGGCAGAACCCAGAGAACACGTACAATGACCTCAGTCACTTCAAGGAAAACACTCCTGGCACAGAACTCAGATCACTGCAAGGACTTCTCTTGACTCCAGAAGCCTGAGGTAGCATCCCTCTTGCTAGCAGACAGAATAAAGAATGTGGTCTAAGACAGAATTAGTGTGCTTGTTTACTTATAAAGGAAGAATTTTGTTGGGCAATGGGAATTCTCCCTGCTCCATGAAGGAATAATAGCTCTGATGTTTAACGGCATTAATAAAACATTTAAAAATTAAATAGTTTTACTTAGGTAAAATATTTTTCAAACTCTCATGATACCAAAAATTTTAAAACAAAAAGACAACAAAGTACCACCTTTCTTTTTAAGGTGATGACTTCTGAACTTGAAAATGCTATTTATATACAAGCTATTTGAATATCAGCAGGATGTCCTTTAGGCAATGGCATAAATATGATATTCTTTGGACCCAGAAATAAACCCACTTCGACAACTGCCTTTTGGTTCATTTCAACTCCAAAATAGATTCGCCCTGCTTCTTAGGACGAGAACTCCCACACAAACTATAATGGTCGAGTTTTAAAAACTCCATTAGCCATGGATTCCTAAATTATGGTCTCAGAGCAAATACAAATTCACCTACAGGGCACACTAATCACCAACTAGTCAGAACAGAAGCAAGATTTAGTGGGCATTCCATTTCACAGTTGGATGGCACTATGCTAAGCTATAGAAGAAATCTAACACATCTACCAGTCCAGACTAGAAATGTGATCACGGCCTCTTACACACAAACATGTAGTATGAACACACACACACACGGGCACATGCACACACACACAGACATGTTTTCTCATTTCAGTTTCACAAACTAAAAGTATGCAAGTATGTGATGTGCCACTGCTGTGGTGCCTGCCTGTAAATTTCCAGAGCAAAGAAAACAGGATTTGGCCACACCACTCACTCCAGCATCCACATGAAGGCTTCTGTGTTCAGCCGAGACTTGTTTATGGTGCTTTTCATAAACAAAGTCACTGTTAATAATAAAAACCGTGCATCGTGCTCAGGAAGCAGATATTAGTCATATAAGGATTTGTTCTGTGGAATCTGGATTCCAAGGGCCGCACACTTGAGGGCTTCGAGGCTGCAGGTTCCCCACCCCTGGATAGTACAACAGAGAGCTGGCATCCAAGTCAGGAAGACCCAGGTTCAAATCCCACCTGTGACACAGACCGACTGTGTACCCACCCAGACAACACTCAAAGCCTCTAGCTGTAAAATAGAGGCCGGTGTGTACAAGAAGAAGGAGGTTCTCCATTCAAGGTTCCCGATGCCAATGAAGTCACAGGGCTGGTACCGTCACTGAGACAGCAGGTTAACATTTGCAAAACACTTAACATATGTTATGTCACTTGACTCCTAATAACAACTCTTATGGCCTCTATTAGCTAGCTTGATGAGAGTGGAAATTAAGAGACATAAGTTTAAAAGCCTGCTGGCTCTATCACTAAGTGGCTGAGATAAGTAATTTATCTGAAGTTACTTAGCTGAATTTGCAGTGCAGAAAACGTATCTGAAGGCATTTTTTTACTTTTCAAAGTCCCACATATAATAACCCCAGACTTACCACCCACACTGTTACAGTACCTAGCAAAAGTTAAAAGCACCACAGAGATCTAAATATGGGGGAGGGGCGCTCTCAGTGGTCCCCTACTATAAAGTTACTGGAGGGGGTAGGAGTGATACCTAAGGGAGGACTGACCAATAAATGGACAAGGAAGGGCATTACAGAGTACCTACTACATGCCAGGGGCTGTGCGAAGCACTTTTACAAATATTCTCTTATTTCATCCTCACAACACGCTTGTGAAGTAGGTACTTTTCTTTGCCTCATTTTTCAGTTGAGGAAACTGAGGCAAACTGGGGCAGTAGATAGCATATCAGACCTGGAGTGAGGAAATCTGAGTTAAAGGTCGGCCTCAGACACTTACTAGCTGTGTGACCCTGGGCAAGTCACTTAACCCTGTTTCCCTCTGTTCCTTTGGTATTGGGCTTGTGACACATCAAAAGTTCAGAAGAGCCACCACTGGTCCAGAGGCCAAGACCAAGAAGGACTCAGCACAGCAGTGGCTCAGTCCAGAAGCCAAGACGCCTGGACCTGCAGGCAAGGTAGAAGCCTGTCCATTAGATATAGCCCATCCAAAAGGGAGCTCAGTATTGGGAGAAATGCTTGCTTCCCCAGAATTGAGGTGCGAGAAGGGAGGCAGTCCTCTCTCCACTTCTGCTGTTGCTGTATTTTCTCAGTAAATATCCCTTTGTAAAAGTTAATTGATGTTAATTGGTCATTGGTGACATAGAGAAGACATCAATGCATTAAATGGCGCTGGAGCCCTAATCACTAGGCAAATGATATTAAAGACAACTTTAACTGATAGCTGACATTGGAGGAAGCACAGCAGACTGGGAGCCTGAGTCAGAAACATTAGAAGACGCCGCTGTCTTTCAAGGGTACCCCTAGGACCCGAGGGAGAGACATAACCCACCACGATCTGGGGACCTGGTCTGCTATGTACAGGTGGGGTGGATGAGAAATTCATCACCTACTATTCCTAAACCTCACTGAATACTTTCACAATTTCACAATCTGGCACTGTCTCTATGGGACATAAGCTACCAGCCCAGGAATATGCAGGACAGAACAAAAGAAAAGCTTATCCTAAAAGGCAGCAAGAGATTTGCTTTATGGACCCTTGATTTCTAATTTGGCATACAGAGATACTGAACACTATCCAGATAAGAACAGTTCACGTGTGTATAGTGCTGCACAATTTACAGAAAGTTTTCAAAAAGGTCTCCAAAAGGCTGACTAGAAATCACTGTGAGGGTCACAGTACCAAGATTATTGTCCTCATTTAGCAGACGAGGAAAAGGAGAGGTCAAGAGACTTGGCCAAAGTCACAGGGCTAAGCAAGTATCTGAGGCAAGAGTCAAATCCAGATCTCCTGACTCCAAACTCAGCATTCTTCCCACTAGACCACCGCCCTCTCTCCTCAACAGAGAGACATCACCTGCATAATTTGAGTTGCTCCCATTTTTGGAGGCTGACCCTGTGAGCCTAGGAAAGTGACCCATCAAGGGAATGACTCCCTCTATCAGGGCAGGGCAGGAAAGTCAGGCTGCCAAATGTCAGTAATAACACTGTAATACACAGTCACTACTTTAGCAAAATAATTTGGTGATTTAATGGGCATGAATAATTGCTGAAATACACTGGGAATCTTAGCTGCCAAAGCAGAGTCTCATGTATAGTGTATGCTACAAAGAACTGAGATCATGAGGTCTATCAAAATGATGTAAGGAAAGAGAAACACAAGCATCCTTTAAAAAGTGAACTCCTAAGAGGAATCGGCAGGTTAGGGTTCAGAGTAGGTTTGACACAGGATTGTCACTATAAAATAAAATGCAATTCCATAAACATTCCCTAGGTGCCTATTACCTGCAGGGCCCTGTGTGATAAGTTCTGAGGATGTAAAGAGGGAAAGAAAATGGACCCTGCCTTCAAGAAGTTTACATTCTAGTACAGGGGTGGGGGAATACAACCAGCACACACACACACACACACACACACACACACACACACACACAGCACTAACAGCTACAAGGATCAGGAAAGGTTTCCTGTAGAAAGAGACCCCTCAGCTGAGTTGAAGGAAGCTACCGTGTTTCCCTGATAATAAGACACTGTCTTATTATTTTTTTGGACAGAAAAACACCAGAGGGCTTATTTTCAGGGGAGGGCTTATTTTAATGAACATTGACAGCAATTTTAATAAACAGCTCTCCTCCGCGGCACTGCTCTCAATGGTGCCAGCAAGCAAATCACTGGGGAAGAACAGGATGACACGCCCACTGCTGCAGCTCTGATTGGATGCAGCTCAGAGCGCTGTGTGTGTTTCACGGGGGGGGGGGGGGGGGGGGAGGGTGCATACAGGGGGTACCGTAATGTAGCGTGTAGCGCAGGGGATCACCTTCACTACAGTAGCAATCTCAATAGGGCTTATTTTTGGGGGAGGGCTTATTTTAGAGGAATCTTACACAGTGAGGGGAGGGCTTATTTTCGGAATAGGTCTTATTATCGGGGAAACACGGTATCACGTCTAGGAGGTAGAGGTGATGAGGGAGTGCACTCCAGGCATGGAGGACAGTCTGTACAAGGGCTGTCACATAGTCACGCCTGTGTTTTAAAAATACTAATCTGACAATTATTGGGAGGATGGATGGAGAGGGGGAGATAGAGGCAAGGAAGCCAAGTGACAAGGCCTTCAGCTGAGGCAGAGGCCACATAAACGGAAAGATGACTTTCTAGGAAGGAGTTTGGCTGTGAAGTGGGACTGGGATATGAATGACAGTTTGAGAGGACAGGGTCCAATGATTTTCTTAAGGATTGGGGGACTTAGGCATATTATAAGCAGCAGGGAAAGAACCAGATGATAAAGAGAGAGTGCATATTAGAAAATGAAAGGGAATGATCAAGGCTGGCAAGCTCCAGTTAGGAGCCTGGAGATAGGAGATAGAATCAAGGCACAGGTAAAGGCACTGGCCTTGGCAAGGAGAAGGACCACCTCTTCCTTGGAGACTAGAGTACAGGATGAATGGGGACAATGTGGAGTGGTTTTGAGGTAAGGAATAGGGAAGAACAGAGAGTTCAGGACAGAGTCTCTACTTCCCCAGTAATGGGGCAGGCAAGGTCTTCCAAGGGGCTTGGTGGTCGGAGAGCTTGATGAGAAAAAGTTTAGAATAATTGGTCTGGAGAGCATGAGGGAAACTCAGGGAAGAACAGAAGGACTTCCAGGCTGCAGCAAAGGTCTAATGCAGGTTAAAGAACATAAATTTGCATTGGACCCAAGTGGAAGCATAGGAGACAAGTCACAAGGTAGGATTAATGGGGACTGACATGCATATTTCTCAAAAGGGGTATGGATTTCTCACACTACTTGTAGATCAAAGTTCTGTCAAGAAAGAGAACCTTCAATTCCTTCTAATCCAACACACTCATTTTACAGATTAGGAAACAGAGGCCAAAGGAGATGAAGTGGTTTTCCCATATTCACAAAGGTATTCAACAAGCAGAGTCAAGATGCAAACCCATTTCCTCCCTCAACTTGGGTAATGAGCAATCCAGGAAAATCTATGTGCACAGATACTATCTTTAAGTACATCTTGCTCATTTATGTGAATTCAGTGTGACCATGTACACCTTTTGCCCACTAGGGGGCTCCAAATCTTGAAGAGTATTTTAGTGAAATTGGCATCCCACTAGGGAGACTCCTCAAGAGGCCTCCATGCTCCTTGGACTCAAATGGAAAGATGCTTGTTTCCTTGATAGCTCATTACATCCAAACTCCCTCCTAGTAAATTGTCTTTTTTCTCCCATGAGAAGCTATATGCTAAATCTAGCCATAAATTCATTTCCTGGTACCAAAAAACCCAACCACCAGATCATGTCAAGAGTCTTGGGTTCTAGAGGTTTAACAATCATAATGTTGGGGGTTTTGGGGGGCGGGGAGGCCACATTAAAGTATATAATTAAATTATGCTCATGAAAGTGAAAAGCTCATGCTTACTGAATGCTCCAGGAAGCAAGACTCAATTAACATGGAACATTGCCGAAGAGGAACAATCATTCACTCATGCATTCAACAAATACTGATTAAGACCCTACCCTATTTGAGGCACTGTAGAGATGAGAGGATTTGCTATTTACTGAAATAATACAAGGCTAGGGGTATATAGGTCTGGTCTAACCACTAACAAACTGTAATTTTGGAAAAGTCACCATCTCTCTGGGTCTCAGTTTCTTCATTTGTAAAACAAGAGATTTTTAAAAAAAGGATCCTAAAGATCTCTCCCAGCTCTATGATGATATTATGAAGAAACATAAGGAAAGAAAATTCTTTTTTTTTTCAGCCAGGAAGCTTAACCTAGAATTTGTTTAAAAACAATAATATAAAACTTGGGAAGAAACAGATTCTGAATCAGAGAAAAACTAGCTTCCTGGGAATAAATGCTTTTGATATATGATGCATGATGTTACCAGGCAGTCCATTAAGCAATATCTATCATCTCCTTCTCCTTGCCTGATCCTATGTGCCCTCTCAAGTTAGGTGCTTCCTAAACAAAGAAAGAAATCTGAGCCCTTGAAAGTTTGGAAGCTTCTTCACCCAGTAAGGCTTCAGTGCCTGTGACCCCCCTCTGCAACACTCCCTCCCTCAAGTTTGCCTGGATTCCCAGCATGGACCCCGGAACAGCTAGCAGGAATGTTCCAGACCCCGCTGCATTCAGTTCCCCCAACTCAAAGCTCTAATAAAAATTTAAAAATAAAATCCACTGTGTTCTAAGCAAATGAAAGTACAAAACAACACTATGATGATAAATTCCAATAGCATTCATTCCCAGGCTTCTAATCCTTTTCCAGCACAACTATCAACTAGAGTAATACTTTGGCTATAGCAATTCCTATGCTATTTACTTTTAAATATTCTAAGGAAGACAAAGGACAAATTATTTCCTTTGGATGGCCTGTTTAAGTGATTCTTTAAAGAAAAAAAAAACTATCACTTTAATCTCTCAGTCCAAAACTCTTTTCCCAAGATTATTCAAGAAGACAATATTTTAAATGGCTTATTTTAAAAAAAAAAAACAAAACTTTTTAAACACCAAACTCAAACACCTACCCCCACCTTCACTTTGGATTTTTAAAGCTGTTTATGGATTAACAGTGGTTAGAGCCTTCCATTCTAACTTAGGGTTCTTTTTGCCAGATTCAAAAGAACTTAAATGACCCAAGTATAAATTTGCTCTCAGAGGGAATTTCTACATATTTTCTGTGATGTAACATAATTTAGAATAAATGCTTAAACCCGCTATCTTCCTTAGTGATTCTGATGCTACTTATCCAATCGCAGATTAACTAAAGCTCCCACTGAAATTTCCTCCTGCTGTCTACCTTTTGGCCAGTTTGCTGACCATTATTATTAGTACTTCCACCAGAAGATAGGCAGAGAGAAGAGATAAAAGCTAATCAACCAATCGATTCTTATTAATAGCTCAAGAGGGAAAGGTTTGGGCTTGTGGCTCTAACAGAGTTTATGATAATTCTGAGGTTTTTTATTTTCACTGCTTACTGGCTTTCATTAATATACAGAATCCTGATTCGACAAGGATTTCCCTCCCCACCTCCAAAAAACTTCCTTTTCACAATAAACCCTCTGTGATGTAGCTCATGAAGCAGCCAGTGTTGAAATGGCTAATGTTTGAATACCAACCATTTCCAAAAACACGACAACCTCAGGCCTTGAACCCCTTCCATAATCCTGAAAGCCTAAGAAAGCAACTCAAAGCAGGATTCTCTTTTCAGTGCCACATAACCTCTAATTCTTGGATCTGGGAGAATTCAATTCCAAATGTATTTACTGACAGTTACTTTTGTGCCTAGCACTATGCAGCTCCTATGTGAATACCCAGAAGCAACAGTTGACCATGGATGTTAAGTATCTTGGTCCCAGAATTGGAAACTAAGAAGCCTAGTTAGGGAAGACTGTAGGGAATAAAGGAAGAAAAGCAGCCCAGAAGGGCACTGCAGTTCAAAGACAGCAGGATTCAGGAAGTCTGGTCTTGTTTTCCTATCACCCCTGGATACTACTCTGTCTACTGCCTGGCTTTGCTTATTCATTTTGGTTGTTATATCATATCCCTAGGGTTAGGCTGGGGAAAAAAAAAAAAAAAGACCAGCACCACAAAAATCTCATGTTTAGTTCAGACACTTTTTCCTCTCTTTTTGAAACTGACCCAACCTACCATTAAGCAGTACTGGATTCCAAATATTTCAAGGCAGGGGAGCAAAAACCACTGGCATTTTTCCACCAAACAATTACTCCAAGTTTTTAAGTCTCCGACTGGGTTTAAAAAGGCCTAACCTCATTTCTTTTTTATGTACTCAAGCACCTCAGATGGATTTTCTGACTACATCAGTGAGAATGGCCAACGGGCAAGACTTTGTAGAAAGTTTACAGACTTTCATACAGCTGCTAAAAAAAAAAAAAAACAACAACCCAACCTCCCCCTTAAGTACATGTTCTTAGAAGCAAAAGCAGAGTCCCAAATCCCCAGTGTGGGGCTACTATTGATTACGACCTGAGTTAAATTGTAAGTCCTTGAAGGCAGGAACTGTCTTTCGCCTCTTTTTTAATCTAGTTTCTGGCACATAGTAGGCACTTAATAAATGTTTACTGATTGACTGTCGGTGAAGAAAGTACTGGCCAAACTTAAAGCACAATATAAATGACTTATTAATGGGTCACTCTTTCAGATAACTTGCTTAAGCACCCCCAGATTTGTCAGATAACCTGGAGACCAAGAAGAAAAAAGGCCTGGCCAAACTTACGTCATTTCTTTCTGTGGATGGATTTCTATGAGACCAACAGGGTTTACTCAGATATCAGACGAAGCCTTTCACAATGACTTTCATGTTATTCTTGTGGATTAAAAGGGAGAAAGTAAACTAGATGATACTTGCTTCGCGAAGGTCCCCTTGGAGGGAAGTCTGTAGTGAAGGGCCCTAGGGAATCTGTCCTTGTCATTATGCTAGATAACATTTTATCAGTGACTTGGATGGTGACAGAGAGAGGATGTTTATTACATTGACCGATTATATAAAATCGGCAAAGAGAACAAACAAGAGAAGACAGAGTCAAGATCCACAGAGATCTTGACAGAATGAATCTCATAAGATAAAATGATAGCCATAAATGTGAAGTCCTGTGTTTGGATTCAAAAGAAATCCAACCAGCAAGTACCAAATGGGGGGAATTCCCTACATTCAGGGAACAATCAGTATGGGGGAAAAATCAGAAAAAATTTAGTAGACTATATAAGCTTAATCAACCAGTCAGCAAGCATTTATTTAAGTACTTACTGTGTACAGGGCACCATGCTGGGCAGTGTGGAAGTAAAGAGAAAAGTTAAACATCCCCTCCCCTCGAGGAATTTACATGCTACCATGTTCACATACAAGAATATCCAAAAGAGGGGCGGTTAGGTGGAGCAGTGAATAGAGCACAGGACCTAAGTTCAAATCTGGCCTCAGACACTTAACACAAAAACTAGCTGTGTGACCTTGGGCAAGTCACTCAACCCCAACTGCCCTCCAAAAAGCAAAAAAAAATATATAAAAAAAAAGAATATCCAAAACAAATACAATATGATGGGGGGAGACCAGGAGAGCAAAGGCAGGGCTGCCAAAAAAAAATTAGTGTAATCTTGGACTGCATCATGAGTTATGCTAATCAAGTTAGAAACAAGCCCCAAGTTCCTTCTATAAAGTTGTGCAGTAAGGGCCCCATGGTTCAGAAAATGTTCCTGCTTCCCAGACTCATGAAACACAAGTAATCCATACACTAGAGTGGCTGTGCCTGTAGTAAGAACCAGCTAGAACTGCTATTTCTATTTGGGTTAACAATGTTCAAAGCTGATCTTAGCTAAGTTTAGAATTCTGACTTTAAAAACATTAGCTTAAAAAATTTAATTACAGCTATGTCTATATAAATGAGTTCACGATGAATAACTTTCAGTAAGGTTTGGATCACAGTAAATTTAGGTTTTTTACAGAATTTATCCAAACTAGCCACAGTAGTTCATGAAAGGAATGAAATATTACTGCACAAAAAATTTCATATATGTATGCATGTGTGTATATGTTGTTGAGTCATTTCGGTCCTGTCTGACTCTTCATGACCCCATTTGGTCTTTTCTTGGCAGAGATACTGGAGTGGTTGGCCACTTCCTTCTCCAGCTCATTTTACAGATGAGGAAACTGAGGAAAACAAGGTTAAGTGACTTGCCCAGGGTCACACAGATAGTAAGTGTCTGAGATCAGATCCGAACTCAGGAAAATGAGTCTTCCTGACTCCAGGCCCAGTATTCTATCCAATGTGCTACTATACAAATATAAACACACACACACAAACGTGTGTGTATAATACATACATATATGTATACACACACACATATATATACATGTATATTAAAGTTCTAGAAACAAAGGAAGATATTAATTGATGCAGATCAAAGTAAGTGGCACCAGTAAAACATACACAATGATTAATTAGTACATGGGAAAAGAGAGTAAAATCAAGCTGCATGGTACCTAATTATAATGACCAAGCTTGGCTGCCTGGCCAGAGAGAAGCGATAAAATGCACCCTCCTCCTTTCATCAGAGCGGTGACTGACTATGGGTAAAGCATGTTGCATATGCTGTCAGTAGCTGGTGTGGAGTTTCATTTTATTGAAATGGCTTTTCTTTTGTAATCTTTCTTACAAGGAAAGATTCATTCACCAGGGAAGGGAGAAGAATATTTGGAAATAAATGTTATTAAAAACAAAAAATGAGCCACAGGAATATCAGCATCTGAATTGGTAGGTGAAATGCTAGACTATGACCACACTACTCAAACTTTAGGGAAATGGAAGATGAGGAAGACAATCTGGGGAAGATCTAGGAAGATGTTTTCCAGCTTATGTTTAATCCTCATGCAAATAAATGGAAAAACACCTGAACTATTTTAAACTCGTATGTGGGTAGCAGAAAGATGGGCAGGGACCTGGGAAGACTGTACTCACCTATACACAGGTTCTCTGAGTCACCTGCCCAAGGTCACAGAGGTAACAGCCAGAGCTTGGCCTCGGGTCCTATAACTCTAAAAAGAGTAGCTCTTGTTTGCCACTGATGAACACCTTCTGGCCCAGAAATGTCTGAATCTACTGGAAAGACACATCTTAGAAATCACTGTTTTGTAATCTGAGGAAATCTGAAATGAACCAGGCATGGCGTTGGGGGCAGTGAGAAAACAGCCTGGTTTGTGTTTGGTCCTAAGTTTTCTTCATGGAGAGAGGATTCTCATTGGTGAACCAGGTGTCACAGTAAAAACTCAGTATGAAAAAAATTTATCAGCATTTTTTTAAAAACAAGGAACATAAATTTAAGGAGTTTCCTCTGTTACTGCTAAAAGTTCATCATGAATTCAAATGGACAAAATCATAAACTACCAATTCCTTTCTCTGACCCTAAGAATTAAGTAACTGGGTCTGGGACAAGAGACATGAAGCAGGGAGAAGAGCAGCCAATGAGGAGTAACACTCGGCACACTGAGAGTCTGTCTAAAACAACTTCCCAATAACAAAGAGATTGGATTGTCAGGAAAAGAGATGAGTGATAACGGCAGCTCAACTTCAGTCACTTCCACTGCCCAGGAGACCGCCAAAATCTAATTCAGTTGCACAGGATTAAACAATCATTTGCTCAGCTTCTTGGAAGCCGGGGCTGGGAAATGCAGACATGTGAAGCAAGGATAAAGTGACCCCAGAGGACACGGGGGGAGCATCTGTCATTCCTCAGCAGGTAAGTGAATATGGAGCATCACTCCATTCAAGGATCTCCCTTCTCCGCATGACAAATACTTCCCTTCTATGTATTTGTCCAATTTTCTTCCCATGATTTGGATTATAAGTACCATTTACATAAGAGCTCTCTAACACAGATACACAGCAAACAAACAGAACTAAACAAATCATTAGGTGAGCTCCAATGACAACAGATACCTCCACCTTTGGAAGTATCCTTATTCTACTAATTAGGTATTCAAATCACAAACAAATTTTTTTTTAAAAAAAGACCAGAGGATTAAAGACTTGTTCTAACAGATCATTTATCCAGGGACTCTGACCACACCTAAAAGGAACCCATGGGTTAGCCCAGCAATGGAAGAAATGAGTCACTGAAAGCTAATGGCAGTGGAATGTAAATGTCCACAATTCATTAACACTAGTATGGAGACGTTTTTGTGACCCAGTTGGACTCAAAGCTGTGAATTTTTTAAAAAGTGGGAGGGAGGTGACAATCCTAAGAAAGGCAATTCCAAATTGTCTGTTCTATGAAATCTAAACAAAAATATGCTTATAGAGCAAATTTAAGTTTTGACAACTGTCTGCTTGTTTTGAATCAATCAACAAGCATCTATTAAGTACCTAATATGTTGCCAGGCTCTGGGGAAATAAAGATAGAATTGAAAGTGTCTGCCCTCAAGGACCTTAAATTCCATCAGGGAAGACTATGCAGACAAGCCCATCAAAGGTTATTTTAGGAAGGAAGATCACTAATCAGTGGGGTCCAACAGGAATTAGATGTGGGCACTTGAGCTGAGTCTTGAAGGACACTATGGATTCTGAGAGGTAGAAGGAAGGAGTGAGTGCAGTCCAGGCACTAGGGACAATTTAGTACAAAGGCATGGACAGTGTGTGAGGAAGAATAAGAAAGCCAATAAAATTGTGTGGAGAAGGCACTGGATAGGGAGAGACCAGACTCTAGTCACCAGAGGCAAGAAGGTCAATAAGAGGCTAGCTGAAAAGTGATGAATGCCTGAGCAAGGGTCAGAGTCTGTGGGGCAGGATAGAAAAAGACAGATAGAAGAAACTCGCTGGAAACAGAAACAAGACGTGGCAACCTGTTAAATAGGAGGTCTAATGGAGAGGAACCAAGGAAAAACATCAAGATGCCCAAGATAGTGGTGACCCTGAAAGAAAAGGAGAATTCTAAAAGAGAGGTGGGCAGGGGGGGGGGGGGAGTCCTATTTCAAGCCAATTGAGTGCGTGATGCCTCCAGGACATCTAGTCTGAAAAGTTCAATGCAGGTATTAATGGCATACTTTACAAATGAGGAACCAAATGACCTGTTTGTGGTCATACAGAGTCAGAGCCAAAATTTGAATCCAGTTTTCTTGACTATATCCACTATAACGCCCTGCCTTCTTTACCAAAACATGATGAGCTTTCATTTACAGAAGTACATGTAATCATATTTCATGACTATGGTCAACCAGACACTACAGGAGTTCCTGTTTGGGGACAGCAAAACAGTTTCACACTGAAAAGAGGAAGGTCAAAATGATACCACTTTTCCAACCAGGCACACCTATCCCAGCTCAGGAGTTAAAAGATTATTAAGAATATTTAATGATGGCACATCCTTCAAAGATGTAAGAGATGGGTATACACAGTCAAAGGTAACCAGAATGGATGGAAAGTATACTGAAAGAGCCAAGGGAGAACACAGGATTTTAAACAACCTTGCACTTGTGCTATGACTTACTTTTACATCTCTGGGACTCAGTTTCCTTAATGGTAAAAATGAGAAGGTTGGACGAGATGACCTCTAAGGTCATCTAAATCCCAGTGGCCTTTCTTTGAACTGCCAAACACAACCTGAACACAGGTCCAAACAGCTCTTCCAGAGAGCTCTCCAAAAGGAAGGTGCTGCTAAAAAAAAAGTTAATTGCCCCTTTTGCTCCCTTAGTGGAAGAGGGAATTGCCTTCTTTCCCAGGCAGGAATCCCTGAAGCTTAGAAAACTGAGGACTAGAAATGGGGGGAAAAATACTTTCATTAAATAGAAACATCTGCATAAAAGTTTCAGCGCTCTAAATTTATTCTGCACTAAGATCATGAGTGAGCCTTCAGGTGAAAGTTTTGTACAAACAGACCAACATAATCAAAAGTGTCTTGGAAACTGACATCAAAAGCAATAGATAAGATTCTCTGGCCAACTACTAGCCAGCCAACACCTATGGATTCAGAAAACAAGCAGCTTTTTTTTTTCAATCTGAAACGGGAACTTTGGGAAGATATAAGACTGTACTAAGCATGAACAGGAAAATGCCCAGTTGAATTATTGGAAAAAAAAAAAGTTAAGCCAGAAGCTACAGAGTTCAAGGGTGTGCTTAAAGTGAGTCAGCAGATTAAGAAACAAAGACAATGCTGGATTTTTATTTGTAACTAAGAAACAAATGGAGGGAAAGGAGAGAAGGGGAGCCTTCCAGGGTTTTGCTTAAAATGTATTTACTGATGCTGCTTAGCAACATTTTTCCTAGACATCTCCTGAAGACAGAGATTGGTCATTGTCCTTCCTTCCCAACAGGCACAAAGGGCCAAGTTTAGCAGTCACCAGGAGCAAATAATGACCACCAGAGGAAGCAAAAAAAAAAAATGACCATGTTGGAAGTAAACATTTTCCTTAAGGATTATGCTTCTTTTCAGGAGCAGAACATTTAACTGTTCACTGGTCCATCTAGACAGAGCCAGGCAGGGGCAAGAAAAATGAATTCTAGAAGTCAAAGATAGAATTAAATTTATTTAATGATTAAAATCCAACCTTGAGTCCAAAGGTACATTGTACACTATGGTGAATTATGCACCAAAATAAAACCAACTCTCAACACTAGAATCTTTGCATCATGTATAGGGGAGGGAAAGCATAAACAAAGTAGTTTTCCCAAACCCATCAGCCAGTTGACATACATACCAATTTGTCTATATCTGAAAGATTTTTAAATGGACAGAATAAGTTAATTACTAAATGAAACATTCACAGAAATTTGGAATTAAACATTTATTTTGAAAATCAACATAGTTGGTTACTAAGTTAATACAACTATGATTTCCATCCTAATGTGATTTCTAAACATTCTCTCCCTCTCTTTATGTATTTTCAGGGAAATTAAATATGCATGTTTCTATCTTCTCTACCTTCTATCACTCCTGACAGGTCTGCTATCTGCCCATTGGGTACTGGGTACTGAAATCTGCCAGGTAGAAGAGAAAAAAAATGCTGCTTCCTGTATGACCAAGCAGACATTTGTTACCTTTACTTGTAGCTGCGAGAGATGACTTATAAACAGCTGCCGAAATCATTCTTGCCATCTAACTAAACCAGTTATGAGCTATTTAGAGGGCATACACGGCACACACAAATTCCTACTGAGGGAGTGTTTAAAAACATACATTAAGTCAAAAGCAATTGTGAAGGGCGGTCCTTCACAGGCTGGGAGACAGCAAGTGCCAAAGCTACCTCCTGAACAAGGAGCTGTCTTCCTGCTGAGTAAGAGCCCCACAGGAACACCAGGGATTTTGCTCACATCTCACTAAGTTACACAAACAGTAACTGAGGCAAAGAGGAGCCTGGTGGCTCCAAGTGGCACTTGATTCTGAATACAAACCTCAGTCACTCCCCAAGACAACTATCTGGATGAGGACTGGTGTTACTGAGAAAGTCTTTACCAAGAGACAAGTGCCCAGACAATTTGTCACCTCAAAGGACCTGCTCAGCATCAAGAGACCTAAGAAGAAAACACAGAACTACCTTTTCTGTTGGGAGGATCACTGGGTTTTTCTAAAATATGTGAAACAGATATGAATGCATTTTTAAGTCAAAATGCATTATGAAAATATGAAGGAGGAAGAGGAAGAGGATGATGAAGGTAATCAAGTTACAGGTCAGGATAAACTTGTGGAATTAAACTGAACAAACACTGACTAAACAGCTATGAGGGCACTATACTGGGTAGGCATTGAGAAGAGAGACATAAAGGAAGAATTAAAAGGGTCGGCTAAGTGGCACAGTGAACAGAACACTGGCCCTGGAGTCAGGAGGACCTGAGTTCAAATCTCAGCCTCAGACACGTAACACTTACTAGCCGTGTGACCTTGGACAAGTCACTTAACCCCAACTGCCCTGCCTCCCCCCACCTCGAAAAAGCAACGAAAAAATATATATACATATATATAATTTTTTTTAAGGAAGAATAAAAGAAATTAGGCTGGAGGGAGCAGGGAAACATCCTTAACCTTTGACAGTGACATCAAGGAGGGCAGCTATCTTTCTGTTCTGGGCATTTTCACTGGCTGGCTCTCCCATGCCTGGAATGCGCTCCCTCCTCATCTCTACCTTTGGTTTCCCTGATTTCCTTCAAGTCGCAGCTGAAATCCCACCTTCTAAAAGAAGCTTTTCCAAATGCTTTAACTCACTATTGATTAGAGAAATGTAAATTAAAACAACCCCAAGATACCACATCATACCTATAAGACTGGCTACCACGACAAAATAGGAAAATGATAAATGTTGGAGAAAATGTGGGATAACTGGAACACTAATGCATTGTTGGTGGAGTTGTGAACTAATCCAACCATTCTGGAGAACAAGTTGGAACTATGCACAAAGGCCTATAAAACTATGCATACACACCCTTAGATCCAGCAATATCACCACTTGGTCTGTATCCCAAAGAGATAATAAAAACAAGAAAAGGATCCACATGTACAAAAATACTTATAGCAGTTCTTTTTGTGGTAGCAAAGAGTTAGAATTTGAGGAACTGACTGGACAAGTTGTGGTATATGAATGGAATGGAATACTGCTATTACATAAGAAATGATGAGCAGGCAGACTTCAGAAAAACCTGGAAAAGATTTACATGAACTGATGCTGAGTGAAGAGAGCAGAACCAGGAGAACATTGTACACAGTAACAGCCACACTGTATGATAACCAACTTTTGAAGACTTATCTCTGCTTAGCAATGCAAGGACTTAAGACAATTCCAAAAGACTCATGATGGAAAATGCTATGCACATCCAGAAAAAGAACTATGAAGTCTGAATGCAGATCAAAGCATACTATTTTCTCTCTCTTTTATTCTTTCTTGTGGTTTTTCCCTTTTGTTCTGATTCTTTCACATAACTAATGTGGAAATATACTTAATATGACTGTATATGTATAACATATTATCAGATTGCATGCCATCTTGAGGAAGGGAAAATTTTAGAACTCAAAATCTTGTAAAATTGAATGCTGAAAACTAAAAATGAATAAATAAATCTTTTTTTTAAAGAAGCTTTTTCCAACAACTCTTAATTCTAGTGCCTCTGTGAGTTACTTCCTATTTATCCTGTATATAGTTCACTTGTACATTGTTACTTACATGTTGTGTCCCAGATTAGAGTATACTCTCCTTGAGGGCAGGGACTGTCTTCCCCCTTTTGTTGTGTTCCCAGCACTTAGCACGGTTCTGGCACAGAATAGGAACTTAATAAAGGCTTATTGACTTGACAACCATGGCTTTTATAACATATCCCTTGTAAACCTCAAAAGGCAGAAGGATACTAAATGATGAAGTGTTTGACCCATTATGATAATCAGTAGATTGGTGTTTTTACCCTGAATACTGAAACAATGCATAGAAGTCAACAAGCACTTATTAAAGAACTGCTGTGTGCCCAGGCCCTGGAGATACAGAGAATGGTAAAAGACGCTGATTAATTCCAGCAGCTTCTTGGTGTGGTCTTCATAATCTATCTCAACTACAGCTGCAAATTACAGGATTAAGAAAGTCGGCTGCTTCCTTCGCTTATGCAGTGGAAGGGCTGAGAGCCCCCAAAGAGCTCAAATTCTAATGGGGAAGACAGCACACAAGGAATGGCTTCTTGGGGAAGGACTATTCAGTATTCCAAGGGCAAATTTATTTCATCATAGAGCAATCTAAAAAGTTGGTTTCAAGCTGCTTTGCTATTTTGTAATGCCTTTATTCTGTAGAGCGGGAAAGTGACTGCACAGTTCATTTGGGGGTAATTTGCAAATCTTGCCTGAAGCAATAATGAGGCAGAAGGCCATCTAGGGAGGCCAAAATGTTGGACAACAGCCATGAAGCAACAAAGATCTATCTAGTCTTCGGCAGTCTTTCCCTCATAAGCCACTCCACCATTGAGGCCAGAGATGGGTAGGTAGCCACAGCTTCCTTTGGGGCACATCATGGGGTTTCATAGAGGTGGAGGGAGGTGGGGATAATGATGGGCCATTTCCTCCCACTACTAACAAAGCCCTCTGGTATTTCTTGTCTTTGTCTACTAAAGAGAAAAATTATTCTTCATGCTGTCCTACTCCTGATTAGCAAACAAACTTCCCTGACTTCCTTCACATAGTAATTACTTAATAAATGATTGTTAATTGAATGGTGGGAGGCAGTCCTGATGTTCTGTTGGCTATGCCAGTGGACCATAAGCCATCCTAGGAGCTACCAAGATAGAAGAGTTCCAAACAGGAGTCTAGTAAGTGACTGTGCGTTGGTTGCCTAGACTGTGAACTCCCCATTAGAACGTTAGCTCCTTGAAACAGGGACTGTATTTTGCTTTTCTTTGTAATAACCATGTGTTTAGCACAATGCCTGACATGTAGTAGGTTCTGAATAAATGCTTATTGACTTACTGACTTGCTTAATTTAATCTGAAGAGGTTTTTACCATCATAGGGTTGGCCACCAGAGGATGTTTTTTTTTTTTATTATTGTACAGCACTTCATTAATCTGTCTTCTCTATATTGAGAAGTTGTAGTCTTTCATAGTAGAGGAAGCACTCAAAGGATGAAATCAATCAATAAACATTTATTAAGCACCTACTATGTGACAAGCACCTTGGAGCACTGAGATGAATGACTACCTAACAGAATAATTTTCAAATATGAGTTTAAGCAGTATAAAATGTATCATCAATGTGTGACATTGGAAAATGGGAATTAGTGCAGTCACAAAGATCACTTTCCTTTTGCTTTCTTCCTGAGATCTACTATGGAAAATAGAGATGTATTTATGGATATGGGGAGAAGAATGGCATGACTGACTGTGTGTTTTCACCACATGAGCTGTTGGATATCTAGGATGTACCTAGAATAGAATAGAATAACTTCTACTTTAGACATGTTTGAGATGCTTACAGGGCATCTTGTCCAAAAGGCAGTTTGTTGCTGATGGGAAACTGGAGGTCAGGAGAGATATTAAGCCTGAATAACTAGATTTGGGAATCATTTGTGTAGAGATAACTCAATCCATGGTCTACAAAGAAATAACCACTGAACCCATAGGAGATGAGATAAATGAACAAGATAATATAGAGTGAGAAGAGAAGTGGGCCTGGGCCAAACAAAGCCTTAGGGGACACCCACACTTAGTGGGGATGACCTGAATGAAGATCTAGCCAAGTAAAGTAAGGAGCAGTCATACAGGCAGAAGGACCAGGTAAGAGCAATGGCATGAAAAGAGAAGAGATGTTCCAGAAGAAGAGGGTGACTGAGTGTCAAAAGCTGCAAGGAGATGAAAAAGGATGCAGACGAAAGAAAAGACCCTGAGATTTATCATCAATTGAGCTTTGGAGAAAGTAGCTTTAGTTGAATGATGAGGTGGGAGCCAGAGGGAAAAGGGTTTAGAAGAAATTAAGAGGAGAGGAAGTGGGGTGGGCCAGTATCTGATGTGTGTGGCCTTTTCATGAGTTTAGTCGAAAAGGGGAAGACCAACAGTTTAAGCATGGCGGAGATATGGACATGTCTGTAGGCAGGAGGAGAGGAACCAGTGGAGGGGAAGAGACTGAAGATCAGAGAGAGAAGGAAGAGAGGGCAAGAGTCAATATGCTGGAGAAGATGGCAGAGGGATCTGCCTCAGGCCACCTCTTCATGAGCCAATTTGAGGAAGGAAGAGATAGTGAGGAAAGCTGTCTCAGCAATAAAGGAGGGCAGAGGTAGCTCTCAGTAAATGGCCCCAGTTTTTTCAGCAGTGTAAGGTGAGGTCCTCAGTCGGGAGGATGGGGGGAGGGGATCCCACGGGAGGTTTCCGGAGGGATGACAAGTTTGGAAGATCCAGAGTAGTGAGTGGGAGCATGAATCAATTAGAGAGGCATAAAAGGACTATCTTGCGAGAGTGAAGGCCCAGCTGAGATTATGTAATATAATTCACTGTGAACCTAATCAACACAGTCATGCAATTTCTCCAGCTCCATTCAGTAGCACACGAACAGGAGTACAGGAGATGGATGGGGAGAAATGTTCCAAGATTTGGGTTTGGCAAGGAGTGCTCAGTTAAAGGACAAGAGGGCAAAGGATCCAACTGCAGAAAATAATGTGGGGTTGAACTTACTTACTAAGGGGATAGCCTGGGATGGAACTTTGGGGCAGAGGAACTGAAGGGCACAATGATGATGAAGATGAGGGTTAAGGGGTCACAGGGCAGAAACAGAGACGAAACGAGAAAAGGTAATAATCAGATAAAGTCATTTCAGAGTCTGTGAACACTTGAGGGTGGCAAGCAGGTCAAAGATATGACCACCGCTCTGTGTAGCTGAGGTAGAGTACTGATAGTGAAAAAAACTCTAGCACATGTACACACACACACACACACACACACACACACATACACCCTGAATGCAACGGTATATTCTCAATATTTTTAAAAGTCTACCTTTGGATTTTAGCAAGCGGTCACAGCCCTTCCTCCTGCCAATGTCTTGGTAAAGTTATAAAGTTATCAGCTAACATTAAAAAAACAATAATAAGTTGGGGGAGGCTAGGTGGTGCAGTGAGTAAAGTGCCAGCCCCAGGGTCAGGAGGACCTGAGTTTGGTTCTGGCCTCAGACACTTAACACACATACACACACACACACACACACACACACACACACACACAACTAGCCATGTAACCTTGGGCAAGTTACTTAACCCCAATTGTCCTCCAAAAGGCAAGATAAAATAAAGTAAAATAAAAAAGTTGCCAGATTGCCAAGATGAAATAACCAGAGTGACCCTATCGAAGGTCTGCCTATCTCCGCCATTTTTCAGTATGTACTTTTCAAGGCCCATCTAAATTTCTTTTAATTTAAGGAAGCTTCTAAATTTCACCTCTCTAACCCAAATCTTCCATCAAAACATCTGTATTCTAAGGGTTAGAACCTGAATGGGCGTTCACTGTTTAATCATGAAGGGTGGCTCTCTCTTCTTCTTAAGGTCCTTTTCAATCTGATACCAAGGATTCCAGGATTATTATACATATGTAAGCACATGAATGAAGACAAGTGAGAGAAACAGTGACACCACTTTGTGCTACATTGTCCTCTCATTTTACAGATGATAAAATAACCTCCCCAAGATCCCACAGAGCCACCCACTTGAACCCAGTACTGACACCAAGTTTGGGGCCATTTCCACCAAGCTACAAGGTTCTTGGTATTTATAGACAATTTGCATTGTGTTTAGCATTGGGCTGGAACGATAAAGAAGGAAATACAAAAAGCCTAAGCCAGTTGCTGATCTTTAAGGAGTTTACCATCTTCCAGGGTAACCAGGCAGAAACCACAGGATGGAGTAGCAAGAATAGAGATCCCAGATCTGGGCCATCAGCTGCTAACTCAGAGAAAACATTTATTTACTTCCCTAGGGCTTCCTTACTGATGTGTAGGGTTCCTTCAGTGCTACAATTCCATGAAACTGAGAACAACACAAGAGAAGAGTCCATCAATCAAAAAGTAAATTGTCTAAATACAAACTATAAATATTTCAGACAAAGAAGAAATCAATGGGCACTGGAGCATCCCAGTATGTTGGGGTTCAAAGGGCCCTTAGATCTATCATCTACTCTCACATCTTCATATTATAGGCCAGGAAATGGGCCAAGGAGCAAGTCACTTGACCTCCAAGTTAGGGAGTAGAAATGCCTTGATTAGATAACCAGGATCTTCTGGATCCCAGACCTGATGCCCTGTACACTGTACCACACAGCTTGATGCTTAAGGCTTTATAGTAGATGCTTCCTCCCTAAGGACCAAGGCTTCCTTCTGATCTCTAAATATCAAAAACCCTCCCTTGATCTGAACATCTCTACCAAGTATTGTCCTATACTTCTCCTCCTTTTTCTGGTCAGACTCTTTGAAAAACACACTAGGAGATCCTGCTTCCTCTCCATTTACTCTCTTCTAAGCCCTCTCCAATGGTGCTTCCTACATAATATAACCGTAAGCCCTCTCCCCAAAGTTAGTGTGACCTCCTAATTGCCAAATCTAATAGTTTTTTTCTCAACACTTATCTCTTCTGAGCTCTCTGAAGGCTCTGACACTTGATTCTGGATACTTCCTTCTAGATGGGTTTTCATGGCATTCATGTCCTCTTCTGGTTTTTCTCCTGTTTCTGTGACCACTCCTCAGTTTCCTTTGCTGAATCTTCATTCAGGTCACTCCCACTAACTGTGGATGTCTCCAAAGGCTCTGTCCTAGACTTTTTCTTTTTACTCTATACTATCTTGTTCAGTAATCTCTCCTCCCATACATTCAATGATTATTTCCATGCAGACCATGAATTCATTGTTATATCTATGCAAATGAATCTCAGATCTAGTGATTCGGCCCTAACCTCTCCTGATCTCCGGTTTTCCCACCATCACCTGTCTCTTAGACATCTCCAGTGGATGTCCCGCAGGCAGCTCAGATCCTAAAATGTCCAAAACAGAAGTCATTCTATTTCCCCAAAACCTGTCCTCCTCCCAATCTTCCCTATGACTGTCGAAAGCACAATCATCCTCCAGGCTCTTGACCTTGGTGTCAATTCTTGGTTTCTCACTCCACATATTCAGTCGACTGCCAAGTCTTAGAGTTTCTACCTTCACAACATCTCTCATGTATCCCTTTCTCTCCACTCCTAGCTTCCTTCCATCCTGGGTCAGTGCACTAACCTTCCGGTTGGTCACCCTTCCTCATGTTTCTCACCACATCAATCTATCCTCCATTCAGCTGCCAGGGGCAACTTTCTAACCATCCTACCCTCTGCTTAATAAACTCCAGGTGCTCCCTGTTGCCTCTAGGAACAAACAGGAAAGGCTCTGTTTGGCTTCTGAAGTGTTTGTCACCCGGCCCCTCTCACACTCTCTTCCTTTCCATGTCCTCCATGAAACGGAGATCACTGGTCTGCTTGCTCTTCTTTCACACAGGCCATTCCAGCTCCCTACCCCCCATGCCTGGGATGCTCTCCCTGCCTTCTGAGACTTGGCTTGGCCTTTCCAGGCCCCACCACCACCTCTGCTGGTGATTTTCCTCTGACAGCACCTTCCATACACTGTATTTTTCTTGCATGTACAATTTCTGGAAGTTGCCATTCCCATGAGAATGTGAGCTCCTTGAGGTCAGGGCCCGCTTTGCCTTTCTTTGTATTTTCAGCACTTAATACAATGCAAAGTGGTACATCATCATACCTATATGACTGGACCAATGTGATTACTACAGAGCTTCTGAGAGGTGTCAGAATGGGGAAAGCTCCCAATTCGGAGTCAGAGAACCTGGCTTTGAATCTTCATCGACTTTTCAACCCGAGTGACCTAATCAGTGCCCTAACCTCTCTAGACCTCAGTTTCCTTATCTGTAAAAGAAGGGGAGTTGAGAATGGAACGATCTCTAAGGCCCTTTTCAAAGGATACACTCTATGCTCCTAGTTTCATCTTTACATAGTAGAAATAACCAATTTCAATATAAAAAGGCAAGGTGGTATTTTCCCCAAAAAAGTAAAGCTCAAAACTTGATTCCATCCCATTTGTTATCATTATTAAGCACAGTCAATCCTCAACATCTGCGGGTTCCTAGAAAACAACTTGAAAGTTAAAAATGTGAGGGTTGATACACTGAACCTATGGGAAATAGGGGGTTAAGCTTCCATGGCCACCAAAAACTGTCATCTTTCACATATAAGTCCTTATAACATAACATTAATTCTGATAATATTCACTTTTCCTAACACAGTAACATGAAACGGTCCATAAAATGCAGGGGAGAGGAGAGGCAATGCCAGACAGGATGGGGAGATCAGGGGCAGCAATGTCAGAAGAACCCCAAGGTAAAAAAGAAGAGGCAACCAGCCATTTCTAATGTC
Source organism: Petaurus breviceps papuanus (assembly GCF_028583685.1). Taxonomy (NCBI): domain Eukaryota; kingdom Metazoa; phylum Chordata; class Mammalia; order Diprotodontia; family Petauridae; genus Petaurus; species Petaurus breviceps. The sequence goes on from NW_027187353.1 coordinate 230,049, forward strand.
CCAAAAGGTGAGTCCTGCCCTGACCAGGAGGCTGGGGGAGGTATTAAGGGGAAGCATGGGGATGGCCTGCATGAGGGCGGGTAAGCACCATCTCATTTACCCACAAACTTAGCTCCTTCTCCATTTTTTCACACTTAGGAGCTTATGCTAGCACTTTCTGGAGTGGATTCATGAACACTTTTACGAATGCTTTTCTGATATAACAAATCGTCAAACTCTCTGCTGACTGACTAAACCACATCACTGATTTTGCACTACACTTTGGGAGCATAATTGCAACACAAAACTTGAGTTTTAAAGGCAAACAATGAAAATATGCAAGAAATGCACGGGAGCTCTTTATAGAAGTAGGGTAAACAAGAGTAGGGAAGTTCCACAACTTTGCCAGTCTGGTTCCTCTCATTTTTTTCTCTTCTGAACAGTGAAATGTGCACAGTTACCAATACAGCTATGGAAATGATGTTACTAATAAAATCACCTGAATGCCTGAAACTAAACATGCTAGAAAGTTAAACATCTAAATGTTCAGTCTTGACTGTATATAATAGTTTGAGATCAGAAAGCAGAAAGAAAACCTTAGCGTCATGAAAAAAAAATGACATAAAGATAAAAAAAAAAACCTCCCATATGCGTTGTCTTCTCCATGAGAATGTGAGCTCCTTGAGAGCAGGGACTGTCTTTTTTCTTTTCTTTTTTTTTTTTTCCTATTTGTATCCCCAGAGCTTAGCATACTGCTACACAGAGAATAAGCACTTAAAACATTTTTTCATTCATTCATTGACTCACTCACAGGCCCTAGGAAGCAATGGCTGTTCATTTCACTTAGTTTCCAAGTCTTTCAAAAGTGTCTTCCTTTAAAATGTCATTGTTCTTGTGTAGATTGTCCTAGCTCTCATCACTAGACTCTGTTTCAGTCCCTCCTTAGCCTGCGCTGTCCAGTACTACTCAAGGTGTGGCTAGTTGGTCTCTGCCCAGCCCACAGCTGCTTCCCAGGGCTTGCAACTTTCCCACCCACAGGCTTTCTGACCACCAAGGATCTTTCTTGGGGAGGCGTCTGATTTGCTGCCTCCAGACACAGGTTACTCATGTCCCTTCTCTGTCCTTCTGGTGTCTGGTTTGCTGAAGGAGCTCTCTGCTCCCTTTCCCATTGCCCACGGTCCTCCGGCTGAATTTTGGTAGTTATGTAGTAGAGGATGTTACTGTAGTTTTTCATTAGATTTTTCTATTTGGCCTGATGTGAACTTGGGGCTTTGTTGGAGTAGGCATGTGGAAGCTAGGTGGCCTGCCTCACATTCAGGCCACCACCTTGGCAGGAAGACTTCTAATAGCACTTATCAAGAATCCTTTCTGAAGTCATCAAATTCTAGGACACGACACCTTTAATAACTTATCTGGAGGCCAATCACACCTAACTATTCTTGGTCACCACGTCTGCCACAGGCTGAAAAAGCAGAGTTTGTTTTTGTTTTTTCAATTATATCAGCTTTTGTATAAGTGAAGTAGGTCATGGGCATAAGGAGAAGGAGAAACTTCACAAAATAATAAGCCTTTGTCATCTGAAGGAATCCCTTTCTAAACCCCCAAGGCTATCTTTACCTGACATCAGATTCTTGAGTCTCTCTAAAGGATGGGCTTTTAGGGTTGCTTTGGAGGATTTATTGTAATGATGGCTTCCCTTTTAGTAATAACAAGTTAATTAATTATTTCCCTGAGTTTCTAAAGATAAACTCAAACACTCTGACTTTAACTGGCTATTACGTGACACTGTAAAACAGCATGCCTGGGCTCCCTAAGGAGGTTTCATCCTCCTGGGGTTAAGGTCTATGAAGTAAGAATCATAACTACCATCTTCATTATGAAAGACAGCTGTAGAGCATACTGTACTTAACAGGCGAGTGCCTCAGACAGTGATACAAGCATTTAAAATGCAAGCAGACCTCTGGTCTAAATCGAAGTTCCCTCCCTAGACACAAAACCAAAGCTATCTTGACTGGTCAACCCTAGCATTTACTACTCTGCTTTTTTCAAGGCCTGTGCAAGTATGATGTCCCCCAAATGCACCGTTTTCATTCCTGCTTCTCTGCCTTTCCCTGGCCTAATTTTTACCCTTACCTGAAAAGGTCTACCCCTTATCCCAAGCCCTCAAGGTCCGGCTCTGCTCAACTCCATCTCCTCCAAAAGTGATTTCTTGGATGCTTCTAAAGTACTACTTAGAATTCCGAGGACAATTCAGCACCCGTTTTATAAACTGTGTTCACCTTCACGCTGATAACTTCCTGTCTGTTGTTAATACATTCTCTCCAACTCTTTGAGGGAAGGGATCTCATCTTATGATTTTGTATCCACCACAGTACTAACTAACTCTTACTAGGTGACTAGCAAATCTCTACTGATACAATGATAATAATAACACTTACGTAATGCTTTAAGGTTTGCAAAACACTAACAAATATTAGCTCGTGTGAGCCTCACAACAATCCTATGCCGTAGGTGCCATTAAAATCCCTATTTTACAAAGGAGGAAATTGAGGCAGGAAGAAGTTAAGTGCCTTGTCCAGGGTGACACAGTCTGTAAATACCTGAGGCCAGATTTGAACGTGAGTATTCCTGATTCCCAGTGCTCTGACCATTGTACCACCCAGCTGGTGATTCCGCTTGTATATGTCAGGAGGTTAAAGCAAAATTCATGAATTGAAAGCAAGTTTACCTTTGCTCCCTCTTTTGCAATTTGAATTTAAGGAAAAAAAATACAACAGATGCTTAATTCTTATTAAAAAGAGGACCGTTTGGGAGATAAAGAAAGGGGAAGGAGATGGTTCCCCCATCCTCCCCCCACAATCTGGAAGAAAGAAGCAGAACAAGCAAGACAACTTCTCCACTGGGGCCCACGCTCGCTGAGGCCGAAGTGTGGCCTGTGCAACCCGGAGAGATGCATCTGTAGCACCAGGCGAGTGATGGGCACCTCTGCTTCATGCCCCTTGACCTTCTGTGACACGAGAATTTTTACAGTACAAGCTGCTTAAGGCTAGAACATCTAGAAACATTCCAGCACCCAGATGAATTTCAGAATTGGAGCTGCTACACAAACAGTCAGCTGTGCCTGAGCTAGGTCCTTCCCAGCAACTGTCAGGAACACTGTCTACTAACCCTAACCCAGAAACAAGCTGAGGCAAGGGCAAAAGTCATGCAGAGAGGAGGCTGTGGGGTCACAGGATTTGAAAAAAAAAAAAAAAGGGAGAGCAGAATGGATTTGTTCTTTTGGTTCTGAGTAAGGACTGGGAGCTGAGGCGAGGTCCCGGAGGGAAGGAAAGGCAGACTCCCTTTAATACCCTAGGTAAACACATTGGCATTGCAAAGACAAGGAGAGCCTAATAGCACAGGGAAGAAAGTGGACAGGGCCAGAATGTTATTGCTTTTGGCCCAAGGCCACTCCACCACAGCTTCTTATAAGGTGAGAAAAAGACTGTGGTTCCCCAACTGACACCTGGATGTTTCCTGGTTTACTACAGGTAGTTAAAAGGATCCAGATACTCCTAAACAACAAATATGTACTGTATATGCAGTAGAGAGTATGCAGCAATGGGTACTGTAGGGAAATAGGATGAGGTCTCCCCACCCTCAAGGACATTACAGGCTAGCTGGGGAGCAGAAGATCTAGTTCAGGGAAAAAAGATAGATATTCAAAAAGATGTTAATAACATAACATAATAAATGTCAAGCTCATAACTAATTAATTGAGTGATGTATACTATGATAACAAAACATGAATCTTTAATGGACATTCTTCTTTCCTAAGATTAGAAGAGATAAACATTTAATTAAATAAACATATAAAACTAGAGAGCTATAGAAGAACAATAAAATCTCTTTCCCAAAAAAGATTTTTCCATACTCTAAGTATCTGGGTTACTCTAAATCTATCTCAATTATCAAAGAATTATTCTTCAGTAGAAAAATTCCAATTGCCTTGACAAATGGAAAGTGAATATTTGACAGATACTCTAGATGTCAGGGGTCTGAATTTTTTTTTTAATGTTTTGACAGCTACATTTCAATATAATTGGTTTTCTTTGTAATCCTATGTGTTCTGTGCATTTTAAATGATTCCTCTGAGGGGTCCATAACGCTAAGAAGGTGAAGTTAACCCTGGTTAACAGTACTGTGCTAATGAAACGAAAACATGAAGGAACTAAAACTCCAAAAACTCAAGGACAAAAGGCTCTTACAGGGCCAAGGAATCACATTCTTGTTAGCGATTTTTCAAACTACAAGAGTGATACTCAGGGAACACCAAGGGCAGGATGACTTGCTAACCACACCAGAACCAAAGCTTTGCTAAAATCTCCTTACATGGCCTAGAATCGGGACTAGGCTCCCTATAGATGAAACTGAGAAGGCCTATGTACCTCCTGAGAGGATTAAGTGCTCGACTTTTCTCATAGTAAACACCTTATATTCATAAGAGTGCTCTGAAAAATAAAAGTATTGAATTGTGATTACCACACTAACTGGTGTGGTCCAAAGGAGAGAGTCAGGAGACCTCCATTCAAGCCAGAGTTCTGCTGACCACCTGGGTGACCTTAGACAAGACGGTGAATGGCTCACGATGTCCTCCTCTGAAAAATTATGGCATTGGACTAGATGACCTCTGATGCTCCTTCCTACTCCAAATCTGTGATTCTATGAACTCTACCAATCAGAAACCAGTAACTCTCATAATTGCTTCTATTCTAGCAAAATAAAACTGGACTCTGGGAAAATATCCTGATATTCCATATCCTGAGTTAAAATCTACATAACAATTAAATGAATGAACAGATGGATGGGCAATGACCATGGAACAAAAGAAAAGGTAAAAACATATTAACTCTCTGTGAGTTTATTAGAAGACAATGAGTTAAATAAATGGAAAAATTAAACTTGAAAGCATTTGGTTAAGTGATTATATAAAACTGAAAAGTCAATATCCCAAAACAACATATTGGCTAAGACAAGTTTTAGTGTTGATAAAATGAGTTAATATATGGAAAGGGCTTTTGCAAAACCCTAAAGCACTATATAAATGCTAGCAATAATTATGATGGGGTATTAAAGCCCAGGCAACAGAGTAATTTTGCTTTGGGATAGCAGAAAGACCAACTGTGTGTAGTAAAAAAGACAAAAGATACATTTCACTACATGAATTTTGGATTTGTGAGGGCCTTAGTCACAAACTGGTGGGAACATCCATGTTCCCACATAGCTGTCCATTCTCCATTCATATGGCTTTACCCTCCACCACCCCCCATCCCCCAGGATTTTTCTGTCCATCCTGCCGGCCATGTCAGCTCTTGGTCCTTCCCTCCCAGCTCTGCCCTCATTCTGACCCAGCAGATCCACTGCCAGGCCTTTCCTATCTCCTCCAGTTCTACACAGACCTTCCTCTGTAGTCCTAGACCACAGTGAAGATTCCAGGTATACGTTGGTTTGGATGTACTTAGAATCTTCTACTCATTTGGACGTATTTTGGTAGATCTCTTTGTCGTGTTGAATTTGACCCACAAAAGTACAGTAAGTTTTAACTTGACTTATTTTCCTAGAAAAATGCACACAAATATCGGCTGCATGTTTTTATCTCTCTCTCACAACTAGCACATTTTGATCCTGATAGGAGATGTGTCTCACCCATGACACTATGATCTTTGTATCCCTCGAGTACAGGACAAAATAAAACTTCATCTGAAAGCTGCATTTTTAGGCAGTCAACTTTCTAAGTGATGGACAAAGAGGGAGGAGACAGCTTTTTAGTTAATGTTAAGTGAGTTAAAGTGAGTCTGTACTTCTTAATTACGACAAAGTGACACATGCTAAGCTGGTAGGCATCTTAAGTCTAACTACAAAATTTGTTATAAATTTACTATATAACACACATGCAAATTTCATCTTCTGTCTCCTTAACATAAAGATCTCAGTGTATGCCACTGCATGATTGTTGTAATACAATACAAAACTACACCTTATCCTCACATAAACTGACTCTGGTCCTGCCATTTTTATTAGCCAGGAGTTTATGTGAACAGTAACTTCAAGCTGCAATTATCCCTAACGGGGCAAAACTTGTTTATATATATATCATAAAATAAACTATTTCTCATTCTCCAGCATAATCTATCATCTCAACTGCAACGAAACGATTCCTTTTAAGCCAGAAGAAGCCAACACCATCATTCCCCATCTCACCCTCACCCACTCCCAAACTACAATGTCTAGAAATAACGGCGATACATCATCACAGCAAGACACTAGCAAGTACAAATATTACAGGGCTCTCGTGAGCTCATTCCTGGCAGTTCTCCATGCTTGAAGCCATGTTGCTAGGCATAATATAAAAATCAGCAAACTACACTGTCCCCACCTGCAACATCCTTCATGACTCATTTCCATTATGTGTAAAGGAAATAAAAGCTTTGCTCTGAATTAAAGGGTTGCCAAAGTTTCCTAGGTGTGGATGTGCCAATTCCCTCCCAACCCTGACCTAAGGACCATGCACCATCTTTCACTTCTGAATTAAAACTGCTGAATGTAAATTGTAAAGTGACCCAAGATGCTCCCTGAACCCTGCTGAATTCCTTCAACAAGGACAATTCAGCTCACTGTGCTAAGCCCCAGGAGAGGAAGATGACAAAGAATAGCCCCTGTCCTCACAATTTAATAAAGAAATGAAATCCATACAATTATAATGCAATGCAATCATCTTTCAAGAGCACAGAAGGGGTCAAGGGAGACGTCTGAAAGGTTCAAAGAGGGGAGGGAGGATTATTTAGAGGACATGCCATCAAGTTCCCATAACGACTACTGCTCTGACATGTGCAGACCATCCACAAGATGGACCTAAATTTGATGTGAAAACCAGTTAACTCTATTGCAATGGTCTTTCTTCTTTCTGAGCTCCTAGGTGGAGTTGGGTCCAAATGCAGAGAGTCTTGAATGTCAGGCTAAACAAGCTTGGGCTCGATCCGATAAATAACTTAGAGCCACTGAAAGTTTCTCACAGCAGGGTGACATGATAAGAGTAACATATTAGGAAGATTGATTTGGGAGAGGTGTATAGGACAGACTTGAGAAAAAGAAGCTAGATGCAGGGAGAGACTAGTGAGGAGGGGATTACAATAGTCCAGACGCAAAATGGTAAGGAGTAAACTCGGCTAGCTTGTCCTTAGGAATGGAAGCAGAAAGGTAAGAGAGAGGACAACAGAAAAAAAAATCTGTAATATTTGGTGACCAGCTGCCTTCTGGGCCTTATGAGAGTCACAGAGAAATCTTCAAGTCCAGGTTCCCAGAATAACGACAATAAATATATGTCAGGAAAAGGAGTAGATTTTGGAAGATGGACGATGTATTCCATTTTAAATGTACTGAATTTAAGGTAACAGCAGAACATCCAAGTAAAGATGTCTGGTAGGGCCCTGGAAGTCATTTGGCATGCTGTTGCAATAAAGATTTCCCCTAAAGATAGTATACTAACCTGTCAGAGATGAAACTACATGGAGAAGTGCAACCACATACTCCAATGCTAACTAGTGTGACGATGGGTAAAAACACTTAAAATTCTGCAGTTTCCTTATCTGTAAAATCTGTAAAATGGGAATTCACTCAATAAAAATTTATCCGGAGCCTACTGTGTGCAGAACTCTGTGCTAGGTGCTGAGGGAGATAGTTTAGAAAAGGCATAATGTCTTTAACATGATCATTATATGATAAAGATACCAGAGAGTTAAACAAGCTCCCAGGGGCTGGTTCTCAGAAGCTCTAAGGACCAGGGGGCGTGTGAGGTGTGGCCAGTAGGCAGTAGATGTCAGGGACCCCTGAATGGCACAAGCAAAGGCATTGAACGACGCCTACCACCTTCAGAGGAGAGAGTGTAGACCAGCTGTAAATGTAGGGAAGGGACATTAGGGCTGCCCAGGGACTGCTGCTCCCTATGTCTCAGGGCTGCAGTGAGAAAAGGGTCACAGGAATATAAGCTGTGGTTGCTGCTTCACCCTTTCAATTCAAACAGGAAAACAAGCCACAAACATTATGCCACTGTGCCATATTCTGAGGAAGCCAAAAGGGCAGAGACGTTCTCCTCAAAGAGATTTTACAGTGACAAGCTGACATTAAGACTCAGTAAGTTATTAAGTCTTGTAACACAAACAAATGAAAAACCATCGCATCCTCCTGGACACAGAAGCCCTCGAATCAGGCTGAAACATTCAGACTCAGTCTCCTCCAGGTTATGGTTCTAATTTGCTAACCCTCTCTTCCTTCTCCCCTTCCCTCTGCACCCCCAGACCTCCCCCTGCAAACAATCCAATATAACCCAAAGTGCTAGAGCTCATACAGCATAATGAATCCCAGTTGTAGGTGGACAAACTGGCCATTAGTGGAAGAATAAAGCTTCAGCATTTTCCTGGGATACAAGTACATTTTACTGGAACTAAATGATGAGTAATTTGACTTAGAGGCCTGACCCATGCATTCTGGAGGTCACTGAAGAGTGCCTCTCTTCATTCCAAAATTTAATTCAACTCATCTCAAATATTTAGTGAACACTTACTATGTGCAGGGTGCAAGAGTAAGGCGCTAGGAAAAATACAAACTTTAAATAAGACCTACTCCCTGCCCTCATGTAGCTTACTAAAATGTAACAGGGAACTGAGTTACCTACATATATAAACATGCTAAATATATTTGAGTATATATAAATAAATATAAAATATACAATAATAAATGATAAATGCATTAAAAAAGGGTCAAAACAAAATTCTCTGTGAATTCTTGGAGGAACAAAGGTCCTTATGGAGGGCATCAGAGTTCACTGGAGCTAATGTGGGGTTTGGAGATGGGGGCCCTGAGTTCTAATCCTAACTGCCATTTATTATTACCTGTAAAAGTCATATAACCTTGTGTAGTAAAGGAGGATATTGGACTAAGGTCGATTCTAACTCTGAAACTGTGGTTCTAGGATTTATTATCAAATTGAGGGTAGGATGACTGGGATGGAGGTGAGGTGGGGTAGAGAAGAAGAGATAGATCCAGGGTAAGAGGAAGCTAAGAGGAGGTGGTGTTTAAGTATCTAAGCTAGGCTTTGAAAGACAGGCCAGAATTTAACAAGAATGAGAGGGCTTGTCAGGCACTGAGAATGATGTCAGCAAATCCTATCAAAACGAACTTGACATAAATTAATTCCATCTAAAACATGAGGCTGCTATGCTGAGCTTCACTGCAATCTAAGTGAGAAATCCAGGAAGAAAAACAATTTATCTCCATTTAGCAATTCATCAAACATTTCTTAAGCATCTACCGTGTGGAGACCCCATGCTGGGCACTGAAGAACACAAAAAGTTGAGCCCTAGTGGATCTCAGGGCCTAGAAGAGGAGGATAAAGCCCCAACACAGAGAGCAAAATATGCCAAATTACATAATAAGGCCTCAGCAACTTGCAAAACAAAGCAGTGTGTGAGGAAAGGTCATCCCCACATATTGACGGGACACTGGCTATGCTCATGCATTCTGCATGGTGCTCTAAGGGAGACCAAGAAGAAAGCCCAGCCTCCACCAGCCTAAAGATCACCTCGGGCAGGCAATGAATTGGCTTCTCTCAGCCCATCTTTCACAGAGATAATACCAGAGGCAAAAGTGACATCTGAAACAGCAGAAACCCCCTGGACGACTTGAGCAGCCCAGGATCCAGTCCCACTGAGGGCTCTCCAGGAAAAGATGGGAGAGAGCGTAGGGATTTACACTCACAGGAAGGCAGGAGCCATTGTTTATTGATAATACCATGTGTAAAAGAATAAGTTCTCTTCCAGAAGCAACATGGTGTGAAGGAAAAGAGACCTGGGATCTGGGACTCCGCCACACGTAGTAGCCGTGGGATGCCATGTAAGTAAGAACTCCCTTTCCCTACAGTGCCTACCTTTGCTGATGCTTAGAATTCTAAACTGTTGTGCTTTAGATGGTTGTTTTTGGTGGAGGTTGGGGGGCATGGGCCAGACCTAGGCTCTGTCTCATTAGAGCAGGACCCTAGCTTCAAAGAGGGTGACGGGTAACTCATGTGTAACTTATATTCCCGACAATTCTAAGGCACCGAGATTAAATGATCACACAGCTAGAGCACATCACAGACGGTACTGGTACACAGGTCATTCTGACTCCCCTTTATCCATTTCACCACACTGAATTTCTAGGGGTGTCTTTGCTTTAAAGAACAAGGATATAGGATGTAACAACATACCATAACATAATAGGATTCTGCTTTAGCTGCATTGTCTTGAAGACAAATCTAAAGAACCACATCTCCACTTAAAACTTTGTGAAAAAAATATCCTCCTCTAATTTGCCTTCAAATGTTTTTTATAAACTCTAAAGCTTTTAAAAATACAATGTCATGTACTCATTTGGTATTCACTGTCTAAACATCATAGAGAGGCTAGGTGGCACAGAGGATAGAGCACCTGCCCTGGAGTCAGGAGGACCTGAGTTCAAATTTGGCCTCAGACGCTTAACACAAAACTAGCTGTGTGACCTTGGGCAAGTCACTTAACCCCAATTGCCCTCCCTGCCCCCCCTCCAAGAAGAAAAAACTCAGCACAGGACATGAGCTAATGTGTTCCCTTCTTCTTCTCCTCACTCAGGAAGAAGTCCCAAACAAGAACCATTGATTTCAGCATGATTCTTCACTAAGAGGACTGACTTGAGTCTGAAATCCATTTTTTTAAAAATCACAACACTGACTGATGATTTAGACATTAATTAACAGAACTACCTGCTTGAATTTCAATTTAGCACTTGATTTTCAACATGGGCATTCTAATTTAAGTCACCATCAGGCCCCTCATTTTAGGGTCAACCAAGCCACTCAGTGGAAGTACTTTTTTTTAAATCTCCTGCCACATACCTGGGAAGATACTGCTAAAAGGACCAGTTTATCCAATAAATCTTTTGGATTATCTGTTAGGAATCTCCAGTCCAAATGAAATAATCTGTGACTTCTGATGTGGTCTCAACGACCAACATGACTCATATCAGAAAACTAGCATGCTGATACTCCATTGAGTGTGATGAGTCATCAAGAAAGGAAGAGCCATATGATCCTGTCTAAAAATCTAGCATCTGGTTGGTTACAAAAGGAAAAAATACGCTACTTCCTTCAGCATTAATAGAGAGGGGAGAAAACCATCTCGAGGATTTCTCTTAACAACTTGGATATTTTCCAGTCTTTCTAGAATGTCTTATTAAAAAAACATTTTAAAAGGTTCTTTCTTTCATTTTACATTCAAGAAAAAAGCACTCAAGGACAGGAAGTTATTTTCTAAGGTCAAGATGAGGCGGGAATAAAGCTCCTACTTCCTCAGTACTCAGCCTTCCCTTCAAATTCCACTGCCCAATGGAGATGCAGATTCTTATACCTATAAAGGGCCCTCAGTCACTGCACCTTTATCATCAGGCCGGGAGAAAATCAATTGAAGCAGAACTAAGTAATTTTCTATCAGATGGCTGTATCACCTGGCTGGAATTCTCCCTAAAAATGAAGTTCTTTGAGAAGAAGAACATGTCATGAGAGTGATTGCCTTCACATACCTGGGAATATTCAAGTTTCCCCTGCATAAACACGTCACATCACCAACACCTAAGACAGACCAGGTCAACACTCTCCCTTAAATGAGTGTTGGGGTGTAACAAGGGAGGTATTCATTTACAGAGGCAAAAACTTACAAGAAGACCTGAAAAGGAAAACACCAAGTTTAAGTAATGGGGGCTATTATAAATACTAATGCCAACTCCTTCTAACTCAGAAACGAGGCTGGGACCGATCCTCCCCACTCTCCTTCCAGAAGCCAAGCCCGTTTGTAATAAACAACTCCAGACAAGCACAAAAACTCCCTTCGGCCTACCTCTGAGGCCTGTCCCATCCCCAAAGAGGCCCAGAGGTATGGGTTCACCCAGCCCTACGTCATCCACCGAAGGCCCACAAAGTCAAAGGGGCTTAAGGGCTAACTTCACATTTCTGTTCTAGCTGCCAAAGGCCAGGGTGGAATCACAACCTGAACAAGACCTCCCTCTCACAAGCACCAGGGAGCAGACCTCAGAGGGCTCCTGTTGAAATTAAAAAGCCATCCTCTGCATCTGCCCTGGTCTAAAAATACAAACCAGTGCCTTCAGCTGGCCCCTAGCAGCTGCTACTCCCCTTCCGTGCCTAGACATTTAATGGCAAGCTGGAGAAAAGAACCAGGCTACAAAGGATCAAGCAAGTGCCTTTTAAAAAATCCCATCATAAGGAGTTACTCTCCATGGCTTTGCAAAGTAAGCAAAAACCATGCCAAATAGTAAACAAGGCACTTACTTGACTCCCACAGGCCAGCTCCCCTCTCTAGCAGCTATGATGTCATTGGCATGGTGCATGGAGAGTCAGGTAGGAAGGGAATCCTGCCAGGCACTGGAGGAAAGGTGGCAAAAGATCTAAAAGAACAGAAAAACACCTCCAGTCAGTGTCACAGGTAAGGCCCTTTCTTTGGAGCCTGGAGGACCCCGGCAAGGCGCACCCCAAAGTCTAGAACTGGCATAGCTGGGTGTTTCCAACTCATCTTTGCACCTGAGTCCGAGAGTAAGCCCAAGGACAATCAGATTCTTCAAAAGAAGTTCCTTCGGTTTAAAGCCCAGAATAATCTAGAAAGGCTGTCAAAATGTGATATACATGTGTTAATACTTTTTCCCCCCAAAACAGCCATTAAATCCTTCCCAGCCTCATGGTGAGTCAGACATAAAAATGGGGATTTAACATAGCAACTCATTAACTGATATATAATGCAGAAAGAGTAATAAGATTTTTATAAGAAAAAGGGGGACAGTTTTAACTTCTGATTTATTGTCAAAATTCTGAGAATAAACAACTAAAAAAATTGTTTTCTAAATCCTATTTTTAAGTCCACTTTGCAATTTAATCACATTATACTGAATTTCTTAGAGCTTACACAAGTCTAAGAAACAACTGTGCATAACCTCTACATTCATTCAACAACGAACATTTAAGGAACCTGCATAGTAGAGGAGATAACAAAGACAAAGAAAATACTGGTTCCTGCTTTCAAGGAGACCCTCCGCAGGAAGGATTAGACTTAGATATAAATAACTATAACAGAATCAATTATAATAATTGTATAAAAGATTCAAAAATGTTATGAGGATTCTAAGGAGGACATGGATCACTTCAGGTTGGGAGCAATCATGGAAGCAGCCCCCTTTCAGACGTGTCTTAAATGATGGCAGGGAAGCTAGGGGTGCTAGAGCGCTGGGCCTGGAGTCAGAAAGACTCATCTTCCTGAGCTCAAATCTGGCTTCAGACACTTACTGGCTGTATAACCCTGGGCAAGTCACTTAACCCTGTTTGCCTCAGTTTCCTCATCTGTAATATAAGCTGGAGAAGGAAATGGCAAACCACTCCACTATCTTTGCCAAGAAAACCTCAAATGGGGTCACAAAGAGTTGCACATGACTGAAACAAATGAACAAGACTTGAAACAGGTAAAGAAATGAGGTGGGTAAAATCAAGGTGCAGAAGATAATTTGTTGCAAGGAAGCCTGGCTATGTTGGTGAAACCATGAGCTTGGCTGGCGTGTAGAGCATTCAGAATGGAGCAGAGAAAAAGAGTAGGCAGGAAATGCAGGCTGGGGTCAGATAGTTAAAAAAAAAAAGTTTCATATGCTAGCATAAGTTGCCCAGAAGACAACGGGGTGTCATGAAGGTTTCTGAACAGAACAGTGAAATAATCAGTCAGACCTGTGCATTAGGAAGATGAATTTGGCAATGGTGTACAGAATCAATTAAAGTGGGGAGAGACAAGTTATGAGGCTGTAGCAAATAGTCCTGGAGAGAGAATCAGCGGGATTTGGGATTGGCTGGAAGGGAAAAGGGAGAGTCAAGGGGGACTGGGAGGAATAAAAATTAATACCAAAAAAACTTGTTAAATGCAAAAAAAATAATTTAAAATAAAAGAAAGTTAGTACCAAGGTATCAAGCATGGAAGGATGGGAATGATAATTATTAAATATCATATTTTGGCCAAAATCTGAATCAAACAGGCTACTTTGCCTCATTTTAAAAAGGCTCCCTTTTTTTTATTTTGTCAGACATTCCAGAGACTAGATAAGGCTGGGAATAGGATCATAAATTCCCAACAGACCCAGCTTTGTCTTGCTCTCTGAGTGAGCCCGGAGAATACCTCTTCTTATGTCAACAAACCAGAAGAGGCCACTTTATGGCCCTTCAGGATGAGACCCTCAACTCCAGGCACTAACTTGAGTAAGGAGACTTTTTTCTTATCTTAAGATTTTCTGGGCATATACCATGTTATAGAATGTTAATGGTAAAGAAAACACCGATATTCTGGATCATAATACCAACTGACACTTTGTCATCTCTCTTATTTTATTGTATTTACCCTTTATTCAATTAAGAAAATTCCTTTCTCATACAATGATTAAACCATTCTGGGGATCATAAATTTGTGTGATTCAGCTACCCTGAATGGGGATGGTCCTAAAATGTATTTAAGCTCTCTCACCCTTTTGTTCCTCAGTCAGGACTCTAGTCCTGCACTCCTTGTACAAATAATGCTAGGCTTAAGGGAATGACAAATAAATGCTGTAATTTTATATTACCATTTGCCTGCCTCCTTTAACCAAACCTTTTCTAGAGGTTGACAGGAAAGTGGCGGTTCACTTAGCAGAAATAAGAAAGTCTCAATGCAGATCGAAACATACTATTTGCTCTCTTTTTGTTTTAATTTGTTTTTTCTTTCTCATGGTTCCTCCCAATTGTTCTAATTCTTCTTTACGACATAATGTGAAAATATGTTTAATAAGGATGCATGTGTAGAGCCTATATCAGATTGCATGCCATCTTGGGGAGGGGAAACAGGAGGGAGGTGGAGAAAATTTGACTCAAGCTTATGGAGGTGAATGCTGAAAACTAAAAATTAATTAATTAAGGACGTCAGGAAGGAAGAGAGACGTGGGAAAGAGCAGCTGAATTCATCATATTTCATGAACGCCAATTTACCCATCTATAAACCCTGATATATTTCTGCTGATTAGTTCCATGTTGCTTTGTCCCTGGAAAACTGATTGACATTGAAAAATCACAAGTATCTTTCACATACACCCCCCACCAGACTGATCCTAAATGGATTATGTGTAAAGAAATTAATCTTGACTTTTTTTACAGGCATCAGAAATAAGGAATTTTTATTTACCCCTACCTGCAGGGACCCCACTCTGTCTGACCTGACAAACATTCCTAATCTCTAGTTCGACCCTTCCACATTGGAGCCCTTAAAACTCCTATGGCAAAGACAAATAGATCTGAATCATTCTTGAGGCTCTGGAGTCTTAGTTCAGCAAGAAAAAAGAAAATTCAAATACCTACATCAGACAAGCTTTAACCAGGACCTTTCTTGCTCTGTTGTCTAATTTTATTTTTATTTTTTTGGTTGCTGTTGGTTTGTTGTTTTTTTTTGGTGGGGGGTGGAGTTGGGAGGTGAGGTAATCAGGGTTAAGTTACTTGCCCAAGGTCACACAGCTAGTACGTGTCAAGTGTATGAGGCTGAATTTGAACTCAGTTCCTCCTGACTCCAGAGCTGGTGCCTTATTTACTGGGCTACCTAGCTGCTGCCATCACCTAATTTTCAAAAATGCTTAAAGCTGTCACTTTTTGTTGGAAATACTGAGAGTCTAAATCGCCCAGTTCCCAATTAACTTAATTAGAGTGGTATATTCCCTGAGGACAGCAGTATTTTTCCTTTATGACCAGCTCACTTCTTAGGTGCCCAAACAACATCTTCCCCTCTGTTCTGGCTGGTGGTTTGCCTTCAACTCCATCTCCCGGAAAGTCTCCTGTTTATTACAGTACTGTCCCTGCTGGTTCAGCATTACAACAGCTCATTTGGAGGGACAGACCCAGTGAATCCCAGCTCTGCATCACAGAACTGTGCAAAATGCTCCCCAGACCATTAACAAGGATAGGATCAGTTTATCTAGAAACTGGAGGTAAAATCTAACATTCTCCCCAGGCCACAGCCCCAGGCTGTTAATTCTGAGCTTGATGTCCAGTGTGTGAGTACAGACATGAACACATACATAGCTACAGTAAAACTTACAAAATTAAACAAATATTTACTAAGCACCTACGTGCCTACCACTGTGCTGGCTCTTTATTGACCAGGATTCTCTCAAATCTATTCCTATGCCTTCCTGTTAGCCTATAAATACCACTTAATTTAGAAAGAGCTTTTTTTTTTTAAACCATCTAGGGAATACAAACAGTAAAATTCCTTTTATAGAAGAAACAGATTTTTCCCCCAACTTCAGATTATTTCAAACAAACAGAAATAACACATTACTGAATTAATGCCAACAGAATTCCAATTACATTTTGTCTTGGGCTCTACAGAATTGAAACATCTCTGAGTTGGACAAAATCAAGTTTATGCTTCAATATATAAATCCAGTATGAGCTCTCTCTATTATGGCAAATGTTCCCATATATTCTGAAGAAGACATGTTCATCTGTGTAATAAAACATTATTCCACGCCCCCACCCTTCCCCTGTATCCCCTTGCAAAAAATACTGAGTTTTATTTTTTTTTCTCCCAAGAATATGATAAATAAGATCATTCCACACTCTCAAAAAAAAAGAAAAGAAAAAGAGAAAAAATATGACTGGCTTCTCCTAAATTCCCTAAGAGCTGAAAAAATTAGCTTGCTCTTCCTGTCTGTGCCTATGAAAATAAAAATCCAGCTCAAAAGACTTCTCCTTGTCTAATGGACAACAGAGGCCTTTTGCTGTCCCGTTCCACTTCCTTAAGAAGAACCAGCTATTATGCCTGGTACCCTGTTGATCTCCCTTGTCCTTACAAGTTTGCTTCTTTGAGCTTTTCTCTGAGAGATGGAGCAAATCAGCCCTTTCTCCTTGGCCTATTCTATCCTCCCTTCTAAAACGGCTGTGACTCGACCTCCTGATCTATAATTCTGTGGCTTCAACTCATCTCTACTTTAATCTTGACAAGGATTTCTTATCTTAAGACATGAAATCTATTCTTCCCTTTCATTATTTTCTCCTTTTGCTAAGAGCTCAAGCTATCATTAAAAAGAGAGGCACTGCATATTTAAAGCTCTCCTGGGTTGGAAGTACTTGGTCACATTGAGAACTTAACTTCTTCCTGTTTCAAACACCAACACAAAATGAGATATTAAAATTATCAAGAAAGCACTGAAAATGGTGCAAAAGCTCCATTTTAATATAAGGATACAAAAAAAAACTATTATACTGCAAACCCTGTGTTTATATTTAAAGGATGGATCAGGGCTTAGCATAAAAAAGAGATTTTGTTTTCTTTAGTATTACTGCTTGAGGGTGGGGAAAGGAGTAAAACAGGGAGAAAAGGCACTAAACCAAGAAATTAAAATGTTAATATACATGTAACCTGTCAACTTTATTTTCTATCTAGTCACTGATTTCAGAATCAGCACTAACTCTAACTAAAGAATGAGAAAATAACAAACCAGATTGTGAACATGTGTGTATGTATATGTATGTATATGAGCACACACATACACACACACACACACACACACACACACAGAGGTTTCCCCTCATTTGCAAAACTGGCACGCTCCAGCCAAGATCTTGTCTGGGTATGTGGGGATAAAAGATTCTCCTTTACTTAAAAGGAAACCTACATGCTACTTTCTATAATCTCTTTGGAAAAAGAGCTTTCCTGAAAATATTCTGGTATGTACTCTGATTTAAAATGAAAAACAAATTTTTACTTGGGGTTGGCCCCTGGCCACAAGCCCTGCTTCCAGGTAGCTGACAGAGTTGTTGGCAGGACGATACAAGATACAGGATACAGCAGGGTTTTTGAAAAGGTGATTAGTAAAGATCGATTTCAAAAGAAACCGAACACCTCCAAGATTTCTCTAATTAATCATCTGTGGAAACGTAAGGAATTCAGTAAGGGATCCAACATGGTGATAAAGTTGGCAGCACCTCTCTCCAAAGGTTCCCCTCCTCCCCCCTCCCCACAGACTATTTGCCCACTGCCACTGGGTCAACGTCTTCAAATCCTAACAACGAATCAGTCAGCACTATGCTTTTTCTTTCCGAGGTCACTTAATCAGCACCTACATAAAGCACTGATTTCTGTATGGCATGACTGGTGAACTGCTTTATGACTATTAGCTGCTGCCTGAATCAAACAGAATCTCTTCCTTCCCTGCATTTCTATGACTCCTATCACCATAGCATCTAAGTACAGACAGTGACACCATCACATGAAGAGCTATAATTAAAAAGCCGTATTATCTTTAACACAATCTATTACGAGACTTAAAAAATGGTCCCTCTGACTTTCTAACTCTGTCTTCCACTGCTGTGAGGAAAAGAAATGATCAGGAATGTGGGTAACTACTTATTGATACGTTTCATGAACAATCAGATTTCAATGGGCACCTACTTATACAGGTTTCTGCAGAACAAGTCCTAGGGAATCAGAAAAATGATGCAAAGCTCAACACTGGTTAATGTAACCCTGGGCTACCATTTAAATGGTGCATCTAGGTCAGGTCCTTTGCAAACTACTCTGGCAACAGATGTATCCACGCAGGTCACAATCTCCATGTACCCTCTCATCCTATGCAATGCTCATCTGAGTTTTCTGATGAAACCTACACAGAGAATGTAACAGGCATGAAGATGTGTAAAAAGAATGGCAACAAAGAAATACAAATACAGTCATTCCAAAAGCATCTATCAAGAGCTTGCTTTGTACCAGGCACTGTACTAATCACCTGGGGATAAAAAGGTTTAAAAAAAAAAGGTCTTGACCTCAAGAAACTCACAGTTTAATGGGGGTGATGAACATAAAAATAACTAAGTACATTCAAGGGTATATAAAGAGTAGACAGAAGACTGTGATCTCAGAGGGAAAGCACAAAAATGGCATAGCATCATCCCCACTTAAAACTGACTGCCCTTCTCTTCTTGCTTCCAATGGGGAAAGTAGAATAAGGGAACAAGGTGGGACTGAATGTATGAGTAATTTTTACCTCCTCAAAAGTAGAGGAAAGCCCTCCCCACCCCCCAATAACAACTACTAAAATGAAATGCTGCTCTCTCCATCCCTAACCTTTAACATTGTCTTCTAGCCAAGATGGCTGAAAGAACGGAAAGCAGACCTCCCTGCTCCCAAATACCCATTCCAGCAAAAAGTGTGAGATTTCACTAGGCTGAAAAACAATCAAGAAACCCAGTGGGGCTCTAGAGTGGCTTCTTCCAGAGCTGCCCAAAAAGTGAACCAGAAGCCTAAGGGGGGGGGGGGGGCGCCACCAACAAAGCCAGTGCAGGCAAACAGACTAGTCCTGCAGAGGTCCCGAGGCCAGCCAAAGATTCCTGTTGCCTTAAGACAGGAAGGCTAAGAAAGATCCAGGTGATCAGAAATCACCCAAGGGGCAGAAAGCTCCAGAGTAGGGCACTTGAAATCTCCAGAAAGCAGAAGTAGACAGAGCCAAGTGGCAGTGACCAGAACAGAGCAGCAGCACTCAGAATCAGGTAGCCCAAAGCCAAGACCTTTGAAAAGGGGGGAGGGGAAGGCACAGAGTCCCTAACCCCAAGAGGCAGAGGTTTCCTAGCATAGCTGACCATGACATCCCAAAGTGGACAGAAGAAGGAACCTGGCCGTGAAGGTTCCAATTCAGAACAGAAGCTGGAAAGATGAGTAAATCAAAGAAAACAATCAGCATCAAAAAATTATTGTAGATCTAAAAATTTTTCCCAAAGATGATTCCATAAGAACTAAAGCAGTGACTAAAAGGAAAAAATGTATTTTCTACAAAGACTACCTGAACACCTAGAAGAAATGAAGAAATAAAAAATGAAATAAAAGTTCTGGAGGGAAGATTTGAAAGAACAAACAGCTTATAAGAGAACTAACAATATTACCCAAGTTAACACACTCCCTGAAAACTAGAGCATATCACGCAGAAATCAATGACTCCTTCATGAGACAGCAAGAAATATTAAGATAAAATCAAAAGCTTAGAAAAAGAGAGAAGAAAATATAAAAATATAAAGTACTGAAAACAAATGACCTGAAAAATTGGTCAAGGAGAGAGATATAATTTAAGAATTATTTGACTCTCTGAAAACCATGATTAAAAAAAAAAAGCCTAGACATTATATTTTAAGAGATCATAAAATTGCCTAGATTTATTAGACCCAGAGGGCAAAGTACAGGTGGAAAGAATCCAGTCACCTCCTGAAAGAAACTCCTTAAGCAAAAATTCATGAAGGTCAAAAAACTAAAATCCAAAGCTCCCACAACAAAGAAAAAAATACTGTAAGAATCCAGAAAAAAGCAGTTTAAGGAACCACAGACTATCACATAAGAGCTGGCAACTTCTACTACAAACAAGAAAAGACTGTCATAGAATACCTACCTCGAGGCAAAAAATATAAGCTTACAATCAAGCATAATTTATCCTGAAAAGATGAGTATAATCTGATAAGGAAAAATGGGCTTTTAATGGATTAAGAATCTTCAAGCAAGTCTGATAAAAGGAACAGAGCTGATCTTTTTGTGGTAGTAAAGAATTGGACATTGAGGGGATGTCCATCAATCAAGTTATGGCATATGAATGTGATGAAATACTACTGTGTTATAAGAAATGATGAAGGGGATGGTTTCAGAAAAATATGGAAAGACTTATAATATGAACTGATGCAAAGTGAACAGAACCAGCAGAAGACTGTATATTATAATAGCAATATTGTAACAATAATCAACTAGCTATTCTGATCAATACAGTGATCTACAACGATTCCAAAGGGCATTTGATAAAAAATGCTATCCACCTCCAGAAATAGAACTGATGAACTCTGACAGTAGAATAAAGCATAGTTTCCTCCCCCCCCCTTTTTTTTTGCAACAAGGCTAATACGGAAATGTCTTGCATGACTTCACATGTATAATGGATATCATAGTGCTTGCTTCTCAATGGGTGGGGGAGGGCCTGGAGGAAGGGAAAGTATTTGCAACTCAAAAAAATTTTTAATCAATGTTAAAAAAAAAAAAGACCAAAAGGGAGTAAGAATTCAGAAATACAAAAACAAGTATCCAGTGAAACATAAAGAGGTGAACTTGTAATGGTAGGGGTGGCATGATGATGCAATGTGAACATTCTAATAGGGAGAGGAGAAACAAGTGTGGCCCTTCAGAGCCTTAATATCTTCAAAGGGCACTCAGGGAGTGAACTGCGAAATACTGAGGTCCAGGGGTTCTCTAGAGGGTTTGGAAAATAAAAGGAGGGTGAATGAAACACAATAGCATATAGAGAAGAAAGAAGGGGGGTAGAGCTGGCTATGGTTCATAACTGGGTTTCTGTGAGTTCATGGTTCCATACAACCTAACACAGAGTTAGCCAGAATGAAAGAAACCTCTTGGACCCTGTAATCACATATGGTCCCTAATTTTCATAGAACATGAAAACCCAAATGGGCTAAGTCCCAAAGTCAATCAGAAACAGAGGCAGAAGGCCACTCCAAGTCTTCTGACTGCCCATAGGTCAGTGTTCCTTCCCTCACTCCTCATGGCACACAGTCCTCCCATTTACCTTTGTACCATCTTATCTGCCTAAATTAGGAAGCTCACATTAATGCTATCATACCACAATCTCTGACTCTCAGGAACTCTCAGAGGCTTCCCAACACTAACTTTACCAACTAGCACTGCAATTGCTGGTAATGCACATATTTCCAACCTACCTAACGATGGATCCTGTATGAAAGAAATGGAAACTCTACTTTCCTTTGTATTTACACAGGTCTGGTGACTAAGAAGGAAGTGTATGCTTCCTATATTTCTAAATGGGGCAGCCTAGGGGGCCACCAAACAACTGAAAAGGCTGATAATTCCAAGACAAGAGAACCAGGCCTGGTCTGTGGTATCTATGGTTCTAGTATAATGGAAAAATGAGAGTTGCCAAAACTTGCTGAGGGAGAGTTTGTCCTTAGGTCACTTTCATTTCCCAAGTGATAAAACTTAACAGCCCTTGAAGGGAGCCCAAGGGAGTTTACAGCATGGAAAGGACCAGCCCATGAATCCATACTGCAAAATTTAAGCCTTAAGGCTACAGTTCCTAAGCCAAAGGAACACTAGAATGCTCTATAACACTGCTCTAAACCCAGACAAATGCAATATCCAGGTTTCTGTCAATGGTGAGAGAAATGTGTACCATATTCAAGAGGAAAGCAATGTATCTGCACCAGGGAAATGCTGCAGATCATTATTAGGTAGAAATTGTAGTGGTAAGAAGAAATTCTAGACTGGGCAGAGAAGAGAAAAAGGGAGTAAATAACAAGGATAAAAGGTCTTAAAAATAAATACACTGAAAATCAAGGATGACAGAGAAGCCCATTTATGTCCAGGTTGTAAAAGGGATGAGGTGCTGAAAGGACGTGTGTGTGTGTGTGTGTGTGTGTGTGTGTGTGTGTGTTTTATAGAGGTGGGGGTGAGGGTCACCTACACAAAAGGGCAAGCCAAAAAGCAGGCTGAAGTCTCGGGTCTGGCCTACAGAGTCTCTGAATTTGAACAGCCACATCAGGTCAGAAGAATCCCCATAACATTTCAGTCTCTCTTAAGGTCCCATCCATCAATCAATAAGCACATATTTCCACGAGCCAGCTAGAGGCTAGGGCAGGAGTGGGGACACAAGCACCTCCTGCCCTTGGGGGAGCCACATGTAATACAAAATATACCCAAAGGAAATACGAGGAGACAGGACAGGGAAGAAAGGCTGGTGTGAGGCTGGATCTAAGGAAGAGATCGGGAGGGGTGGTGGCACCTAAACCAAGGGATGGGCTGTATGGTAGTGTGAGGGATAACTGGCAATGAAGTTTCCCCATTCTGAAAAATCAAATCTAGAATGGCTTCATCATCCACTAGGCCTAAGTTTAGAAGTCACCTGATCTTACAGGAATCTGGGACTTAGAGCAATGAAGACAGTACCACCTCAGCACAAGACAGGCCAAATAAGGACAAACTGCTTTCCTGGCCTTGCACTGGACACCCACATGTTTCCGTGTCCTTGGTCTCCAAGTAGATTCCTTCCTTAGGTTGTGGGCTGGCCTTCCCATCAATGAGAGTGAAGGCCAGTTGGGGGTTGGGTTTCTGCATTAGAAGGTTATATAAACCATGGGCTTCCTTCTACCTGTTGCTCTCTCCCTGGAAGATGCCATTTGAACGACAGGGACAGAGGCCCCTTTCTCATGAGAAAGAATAAAGACCTTTTCTGATCTCAGACTCAGACTCACACAGTAGGATGAAGAATACAGACATATAGGGGGGCCAGGGGACTAGGAAAGCATGGGGAGAGCCAGGCTGGGGAGGCTGAAGAGCCAAGCTGATGATGGCTCAAGGCCCGCTCTCTGAATCACCTGATCACGAAGTCTCAGATAGAGAATATCTCTGTGGCCCCTTTCTCCACCTGGTCTATCATTCTCCATATTGACCATTCTCACCTCTTGGCTTTCTAATCACATGGCACTTTCACTGGGACGAAGCAATCCCACAACATTTGCGTAGAACTCATAATGTGCCAGACACTATGAAGTCATCCTTCAAACGAACGTTAATATCCTCAACATCAATGAGAATTCACTTCAAGGCAGATGCCCTTTGGACCCTATCCATGCAAGCTTAGTTACTAAACACCAAAGGTTATGAGAAGATCATTTCCTCCATACAATGATTCCCCTCCCCCTACAGACAAGCCTTGTAACATCAAAACAAGGAGATTCCTAGGACCCTAACTAGTGTCATTTTAGGTAGGCCAAAGAAAATGGAATTCTACTACCAAGTCACATATAATAATTATAATAAAAGCTAATATTTATAGAGAGCTTTAAGGTTTGCAAAACTGCTTACAAATATTATCTCACTTAAGCCTCACAACAATCCCAGGAGGGAGGCACTATTATTATCCCCTTTTTACAGAACAATGACTTACCCGGACTCACACAGCTCCTCTCTGAGGCAGGATTTGAACTCAGCTCTTCCTAACTTCACATCCAGTTTTCCGTGCCACTGTTACTACCTAGCTGCCTCAGTAATCATTTAACAGTGAAAAAGGAACAATTGGGCCTATCATGCACCCAAAAATAAATAAATAAATAAAGGAAAATGCCCTGAACATCATAATCCCAAGAAAATGTCCACGAGGATACTTAGTCAAAAGGTTCTTGTATCCTCCTGAGATAACTGAGGAAGTGGGAGGTTATTGCAAAAACGCACTTAAAATAAGATTCATACTTGATGATTACCTCAAATACCAGAAAATCTAAGCCTAAGAGACATCTAATATGGCTGATTATAGTCATTATTTTCCCATCAACCCCTAGAGAGTAAAAAAGTGAGATAAGAAAATGCACTTTTTCGTCTGAAAATTCTATGTGAGATTATTTTGGGAACATTTCTCAAGTTGTACATTACAAATAGGGATAAATCAGCTAAAGTTTCCATAAGCACTCAATCTAAACAATTCCATTTCATTCAATTCAATTCAAAAGAAAGTCCTGTTGGATCCAGTAAATGGAGCACTGCTCTGGAAGTAGACCAGGGCTCAAATCCTAATGTAAGGGTGGAGAACCTGCATTAGGATTCAGTCAAAGGGCCACACGTGGTCTCAAGGCTGCAGGTTCCCCACCTCTGTCCTAATGGCTACTTACTACCACCTGCATAATTCTGGGCACGTCACTGGGCCCTTCAGGTCCTGAACCCGAGGAGTTTTACGGTTCACCCCTGCTCTGAATTCTACCATAGCATAAAGCCTTCCTACATAATTCACACAACCATGACTGCATTCTTGGCCCAGAAATCCCAGAAAGCATTCCACTCAGACTCTGAACTCCACAAATTGACTCATTTATCTTCCAAGCCCACAGGCTCTTTTTCCCCCCAAGGCTATCCCTCCCCTCTCACCTAAACTACCTGGCTCCGTCACAGTTAAGGTCAGAATTCATGGTCGCTTCTATCCAAAGCATCATAATGACCAACTAATTTGTAATGGAACAAACACAGAAAATCCTTTTGTTTATTTAAAATCACACATCTAAAGCTAAAAGGGATCCTGGTTAAAATGTTCCCCATGTATAAATCTGGGTTTTGCACATTCGTCCTAAGATTATCAAGACAGCAACAAAATCCAGCTAAGGTGAGGAACTGGCAGCCTCAAGACCACATATGGCCCCATGTAGCCCTCTAGATCAGCAGGCAAAGGGCTGCACTTGAGGACCTAGAGGACCACAGGTGGCCTCGAGGCCCTGAGACTAATTCCTCAGGACATGCCACATTTCTCCATGTCCCTGTGGCCACAGAAGCAGAATCCTTTCCTTCCCTCACTTTCCACATTCAGCACTAACATGCAAAGGCCCATTTTTCCCCTTCACAGGCTCTGAAGCAGGATGGGACCTTCTTCAGCACCTCCTTCCTAGTGTTTACCAATAACTTCACTGGGGTAAAGCCCTATTTGGGAGCAGATCTCCATCCCAGGATTGGCCATTTGACGGCCTAATGATTTTGTAGGTACACGTTCCTCGGGAACTTATTGGTGGCTTTCTCTGGTGCACATCCATGAAAAAACAGTAATAACGTTGAAAACCCCACTTAATTACCCTTTATTACCTACTGCAGCCATTTACCAGCTTAATACTATAATTGAGAGCAGCCTGGAGTCGCCCAGAAAGCTAGACTTTGCATCCTGTAACACATATGACCTCTGCACATGTCCCTAACCTTTCAAGGCTCGGAAATAATCTCTAAGGATATAAATGGCAGAGCAGGTTCCGATCTGAACTGGCTGAGGGACTTTCCCTGCTGGTAGTTCCTTAAGCCAGTAGAATCAAAGGTCCAGTTCCACCCTGACTCCCACTAAAAAAAATCATTAAAGGGGAAAAGACTTGTAGAAAGTTCTCTTCTTCAGCTTATTTTTACAATCTGGGAGCTACTCATGGGAGGTGACATGTGGAGTGAGCTTTAAAACTGGCACCGTGGTTCACATACCTTATCTCGGCCTCCTGACAACTTTGGTATTACAAGTAGGGGTTGTTAGCCCATTTTAAGAATGAAGATTCCAAGGCTCCCAGAGGTAAAAATAGCTTTGCCCATGGTCACAAAGCTGGTAAACATCAGAGGCACAATTTGAACTCAGGGCTTTCTGACTACAGATTAAGCACTCTGCCTGACTGAGTCCTTAGGAGAAGCAAAAGAAGCTCACATACAAACGCCCAGCAGGCATCATGCCAGCATAAAGACATTGGTGACATTGATCCTAGAATTCCACTGAAGACACCGGAGTCGTGGTGGGCTCTGCTGGGCCACCGTAGGATAGGAATATCCAAGACTAAAAGGCAGTTCTCATTTCTTTTCATTCCTCCATCAGACACAATCACACACTATGTTTAGGTGTCAAAAACACTCGGTGCCTGCACTTTACTCTCAGGCCTCACAATGGCATGGAGGCAACCCCAGGTTTTGATGTCTGGGCCAGCAGAGCACAAACCTTAAGTCCAACCTGCCAGAAGGGTTTTGAGGGCAGGCCCAGAAATGGACTCTGTGTCTGTTGTCCAGCCCCGCTTGGAATGAGATCTGAGAGACTTGCCACCCAAGCCATCCAGCCCAGGAAGATGACTATTATGGCATGGAGGGCTAAAGATCAACACAAGTAGGAAAAGTAACATCAGTGGCATAGGACCAGCTGTTTCCTGATATACATTCCCTTCCTCTCCCCGCCCAACCTGACTGGCTTCAGCCTTCCCAATGTAGCATCTTGGTCTGGAGCCATAGCTGGAGCTTCTCAGGCATGGTGGGTGTCTGAGACCACCTGAGTCACCATGCCCTGATGACTGACTGACCAGATGCAGTATCCGAATGGAGAGGAGGCCAACTGCCACTGCCTCCTTGCTGGGTCTTTTTCATCCACCATTGAATCTGAATTAAGAGGACGCTGGCTTTCGAGCCATATCTACAAAGATCACCCATGAAATCAGAGATCCATGGAGCACCGTAATCCTTGAATTATTAGGCAATATAGCTATCATACACTACTTTTCTTAAGATCAACATCCTTTTTCCCCCCAGTCTTCTTACTACCAACATTCAACAAATTCCACTGAAGGAAACAGATGAAGAGATAATAGATATTTTGCAGCTCCAACCAGAGAGGTTGGATTTTGTAAACAATTGGCAAGGAGTTTGACCTGAATGACGGGAGTTATCAGGCAAGTCTGAGTTTAACTCCTAAGGAAAAGAAGCTTGTTTTTTACCATAAATAAGAAAACTCAATCTGTAGACTCAGCATTCCTGGAGAAAGTACCACAATGATTCCTGATAAACCACGGAAAGCAGAGTTTGGAAGCTGGAAGACCTGGCTTTTAACACTATCCCAAGCACTAATTAGCTAGGTGACCTTGGGCCAATCATTTCATCTCTCTAGGACTCTGTCCCTTCGGGAGCAGGCCTGCCAACAGTAGCTGACATTTTCATAGCATTTCAAGAGTTGTAAAGCACTCCAAAAGCCTCATCTCTTCATAAGGGCCTCGGCAGGTCACCGAACACCTGAGTGGATCTGTGCACCCACCTGGACAGGCACTCATGACAACAGTGTAGAGTGCACTTCATCCTATAACTACTGTCCAGGCCATCCCTATCGGAGCACCCACCCCATGTGGCTCCAGGCCTTCCTCTGTGCCTCCGGAGACCCTATGGTCATAATCTGAGGCTCCTCCTTTTGTTATCCTCACTCTTCCTCTCCAAACAGAATACCTCCTTTCCCAAAATGCACATCCATTGAGCCCCTGCTTCTGCGCTTCTCCACTCCCTTCTCTCCCACAGAACACTCAAGAAGCATTTATTAAGCACCTACTATGGGCAGGCACTGGGTTAAAGGCTGAGAACACAAAGACAGGCCAAAACACAAAACAGTCCCCGTGCTCAAGGACTTAAATACTAATGGAGAAAATGTGAAAATTAATAGGTACATACAAGATACATGAGAGGGAAAGAAAGGCAAGCTTCTGGCGGCTGGGAAGACCAGTGATGGATACCTCCTGCAGAAGGCAGCATTTGAGCTGAGCCTTGAAAGAAGCCAGGGATGGATGCCAAGATGGAGGGGTAAGACTGGAGGGCATTCCAAGAATGGGGACAGCCACCCTAGAGACAACAGCCTCGTCCAAACCTTCACCATCTCCGACGTGGCCTAGGACAGCCTCCTACTTGGTCTCCCCATTCTGCTCGAGTTTCTAGTCCCTCTGAGTCCTCCATGGGGCCGCCATATTGATACGCTAAAGCCCAAGCTGACCGTGTTACTCCCTTGCTCAAGAAGTTTCAGATAAAATACTGACTTGATATTTAAAGTCCTTCACAGTCTGGCTCCAATGGAGCTTTCCAGACGCCTTTCCCGTTTCTGCTCCTCACATTGCAGCCAAACCGTTCTGCCTGCTGTTCCCCATATGACACTGTCTCCTTTGCACAGTGCTTTTCCACAGGCTATCCCCAACTATTCCCTCTTCATCTCCACCTCTTGGAATTCCCAGCTCTGTTCAAGGATCACCTCAAAAACTATCTCTTGTAAGAGTGCTTTCCACTGCCCCCCAATTGTCAGCACTTCACCCTCAAAAATACTTTGCATTTACTTTGTAAATGTACCCAATCAAGTCACCCCACCCCAACTAAAGTAAGTGGTAAGATTCTCAATCAGAGATTTCAGACTAAGTGCAAAAAGTCCTTGAACTAGAGTGACTTTGCACAAGAACAGTGTTAAGATAGGCTGAGCAAACTTGGCCGAGCCCTAGGGGTCATCTACAATTACCATGCTATTTGGCAATGAAATCATTGGAAAAGTTGGAGCAAGAGGGGCATTTAAAAAGGAACCACCTGGGGGCGGGGGTGTGGGGGGGGGGAGGTCGGCTTTGGAATTGGCTTAGTTCTCTTCCACCATTGCCTTACCCAGGGACATTCTGGTGGCATCTCTAGGTCAGCTGATGGCAGTGTGTACATTGGGAGGCAAGACAAGACTGGATATAAATTCACAATTCCATGAGGAGCCCAGCAAAACGAAACCAAAAATCCCCAACTCTGTCATGCCTAAGAAGAGCTTCTTGAGTTCCCCACAAATGGGCAAAGAGACTCCCAGCAACAAGCATGTGAATTACACCTTTGCCCCATGGGTTCTTTAAGCCCAAGCCCACTTTCCCGTGGTCTCTGTATGTGACTGTGGGAGATGGTGTCACAGACTTTTGAAGGCAGAATGTTTTGAAATAACTGTTCATACTCTCATACCTTCATAAATTCCCCTTTCTAAACAGCTACTTGATATTGGATAACTAAAATGATTCTCACCTCATAACACACCTGGGGTGGGGGCGGCGATGGAGTGTATCTCAAACTGATGGCATTACAATACCATCTCTGGCTCACTGGGGTATTCCTAGAACCCTGAGAGGGGAAAGGTAGCCTTGTTCTGGGACCTAAGACTAACCTGTGGGACAGGAAACTGGGATAAGGATCCTCAAAGCTTATAAGGGAGATCTATGTATGTATGTGTGAATATATACACACGTTTATATGTGTCATATTTATTTTACATGTACATGCTGTCTACTCTCCCTCCTGCCCCTCTTAGAATATAAACTCCCCGAGAATAGGGATTGCTTTCATTTGGGTCTTATATTTCCAGTGCCTGGCAAACAGTAGTTACATAATAAATGTTGGCTGAATAATTCTTTGTTGGCAATATACTGCGGCTTCCTCTGGTCCTCCCAGTCTTTCTCCATTTGCAATTTTGATTCTTCAATGACTGACAACCAGTGAATATCAAAAGAAGAGCAAGGATGTTAAAATGCGGCAGTCTTCTCTTCAAGCTGAAGCTTGGGGTCATTCATTAAAAGCCTTCCGTGACTTCCCAAATTCAATCCAGCTTTCCTGCTATTCAACCCTGGGTCTGGGTTAACTGTCCATATACAGCGTCTGTCCTGATATGTGCACTTATGGACAAGCTCAGCAGCCATCCCAATGAAGATCACAGTCTGGATAACAGGGTCTACCAGTGTTCTATCAGCCCCATTTTACAGATGAGGAAAACAGAGGCTCTAACAGGATAACTGGTTTGGCTCTCATGACACAGCCAGTGCGTATCTGAGGCAGGATTCAAACCCATGTCTCCTGATGCCAGTGCTCTTTCCAAGCAATCACACCACCTCTTACAGAATAGAAATGACACTGGATTGGCAGGCAGAAGGACACAGTTCTAGTCCTGGACCCATTAATAACTGTGGGAGCTCGAGCAAATCACTTTGGCATTCTGGATCACAATCTAAATTAGAAAGGTTGCAAGAAATCTCTGCAAAGGTCATCTGGCTCTAAAATTCCATGACTGTGAAGGAGGGTGTATATGTGTGTGTGTGTGTGTGTGTATTTGTGTGTGAGAGAGAGAGAGAAAGTATGTGTATATGAGAATGTGTGAGTGTGTGAGAGAAAAAGAGAAAGTATGTGAGTGTGTGTGAGAGAAAGTGTGAGAAAGTGTGTGTAAGAGTGTGTGTGGGGGGGAGAAAGTATGTGTGAGAGTGTGTGTGAGACTGTGTGAGACTGTGTAAGGGTGTGTGTGTGTGTGTGTGTATGAGAGAAAGTATGTGTGAGAAAGTGTGTGTAAGAGAGTGTGTGTGTGCATGAGAAAGTATGTGTGAGAGTGTGTGTGAGACCGTGTGAGACTGTGTAAGGGTGTGTGTGTATGAAAGTATGTGTGAGAAAGTGTGTGTAAGAGTGTGTGTGTGCGCGAAAGTATGTGTGATAGAGTGTGTGTGAGACTGTGTAAGGGTGTGTGTGTGTGTGAGAGATAGTGTGTGAGTGTGTGTGTGTGTGTGTGTGTGTGTGAAGTTAGCCAGATTCCTTTGTAGACTCTAGATGGAGAAAGGTATAACTTGACCTGGGCCTACAAGGAAGAGCAGGAACTGATGGGAGGGGGGAGGGGAAGAGAAGGGAATTCAAGCATAAAAGTATCATATGAGCAAAGGTGTGATTGTGGAAAAGCATATGGTATATTTTAGGAACTGCAGGGAGCCGGATCTGACTAAAAAAGGAGGGTTTCCACTAGAGAATCCTGGAAGATGAGGCTGAACCGGTAAAGAAGAACCAGATGATGGAGGGTTCTCTGAGGAGGAATGGGCTGAAGATGGGTACACAGGCAATGGGGAGCTACTGCCAAGCTTCTGCAGCCAGGTCACTCTAGCAGGAGACAGGAGGAGGGCATCATCAGGGTAACACATAGAGGCAGCTGGAGTGGAGCCACCACAAACACAGTATGATACGTGCCCAAGTGACGACATCTGGCAATGTCCCACATCTGGTGACTGCTAGGAAGTGATAAGGGCTGTGTGGAGCGGCCGGACAGCCACTCGATGTGAGCAGAGGCTTCCTACGACTCACGAGGCAAAGAAGTCGAATCCCCCACAACTATCTTGTAAATAGCAGCAGGGATGGGAGGCTTGGCACATTCATGAAGGGAATTCTATATTATTAGAAGCCAGATGCTCCAATAGGAAGGAAAACTACACCCGGTGCCATGATGAACAACTGGTAAAAATAGATCCTGCCTTCTAGGAGCTAAGAGGACAAAACTTAATCTCGCTCAAAGTTGGCAGTTGACTCAAAACATCCCCTTTTGCCCCAAATGTTTTATTGCAGTTTTAAATTTTTCTCATGCACACAGCCAAGCATTAATGTATTAGGCATGTTTTCCTAATCGGGAAAGTCAAATTGTTGCCTGTGATCTGACAGCTGTATATAGATGAACCCAATGTCTTCACTACATATATCTGCATGCTGTCATTCAACTAATAATCAAATAACCAGGCCTCTCTCACACCTGAGTACATTCCGTGTTTTGCATAGTGTAGGAATTTGTCTTCCTCTAAAAGCAAAAACAAGATTAGCAAAGATAAGGTTCCATTCAAATCCTCTAAAACTTAATCTCACTTATAGTTATCACCTATAGAAAAGGGGGAGGGAAGGATACAATCCGGACCTAAACAAAATGCTTGGGTCCGATACAGGGTGCCATCTAGTGTCCACAGATAGTGTCTCCTTGGAAAGGCTCAAATTAAATCTCAGGCATCTTTAAAAATAATATCTATCCTATCTGGGAGGCTGTTTGTCTTCGTCCAACACTCATCGGCCACTTAAATTCATTCTTCGGAATAACGTGAAGGACTAAAAAGTTCCTAACAGTCAACATGTTGCATATCCATAAAGAAGAAGGAAATCTGAAGAACACGTTTCAGTTCCAATGCAAGTTGTTACCAAACCATCATTTACACAATCACAGAAGAAAACGTGAGCAGGCATCCTGACCTTATGTGTAGTCTAAATGCCAGTTTGGGGTGAACCTTATAGTCTCCCAATGATCCCTTCAGTTTCCCAAGCAAAGCCCAGACCCAGACGAGGTCACAAACATGCAGCACCCCAATCCCGGGGGGACATAATTCCTACACAGGTTCTGGTGTACTCAAACACCACATGCAACAGACAGAAACAGATCAAAATTCATCCATCACTCTTGTAACTTTGCACAATCTTAAAATATAGAGAACATACATAGGGTAGAGGTGGTAAACTTTTTTAAAATAATAGAATGATTTTCTGAGCAGATATTTGTCAGAAACATTTAACTAGGGGCTAAAAAAAATGCACATTTAGACCGAACTCTTTAAAGACAAAAACTCTCTGTTTTCACCCAAGAGCTTTAACACAGGGACTATTACTACAGCAAATGTGAAGATCTGGGGCTTGGTTTGCACAAGAATTGGGGCAGGGTGGCTCTGAAGTCGAGATATGAAGAAGACTTCTAGCAATCCCGACGCTCTGAACTTGTAAGAGTACTTCAGAGTACTTTATCATCTAAGCTCAGATGCCCTGCGACAGAGGATGAGCTCTCTAGGCAGCCCCCGTTAGATTTCTCCTTCCCCGACTTGGTCCAAGTTAGCACTACGGTTGTGGATGTCCAGGGGCTCTCTTGTCAGAAGGGAAGTCTCCGTAGACCTCCTCCTGTCCACTACAGCCTTGAACATAAAAACCAACACTCACTGCTACTCGAAAAGTTGGTTAGGGGCCAGTACATATGGGTATGGGCAATGCAAGGGATGAGCCACTGACTCCTGAGGCCAGGCTGCTCTCGGGCACTTCTTAAAAAGAAAAAAAAAAAATACCCCAAGAATACCCCGCTGGGATAGACGTGGAAGGCTGGGTGTACCCCGAGGTGTGTGCGTACGTACCAATCTGGCGGTATGAGCACACGTGCACACATCCCATGATGTGGAGTCGCTGCCCCCTCCGCCAGCTCGGGGAGACCCACCAGCAACAACTGGTTAAGCCCGGAGCCAGGTCTCCCTTCCCCGGGGGTGTCCCCACGCGCTGCGGGGTGCCCCCCTCCTGGCCAGCCAGAGGCTGGCCCTCGACCCCCGCGGCCGGCCCCGCTGACTCCCTCCCTCCGCGACACTGCAGCAGCCTCCCCGGGGAGCTGTCCCCCGCGCCCAGACGCCAGCAAGTCTCAGGGAGGACAAAGTTTGTCGTGCTTTGTGCCAGCGGGAGCCCCCAGCCGGGGTCCCGGGGTGCGCGCCGGTTGTCCTCTCTGGGGCAGTGCCCCTGGGCAGCCGGGGGCAGGGGGCAGCAGGCGGCACAACTTGCACCGGGCTGCGGCGGCCGGCAGGAGTGAGCGCGGGGCCGGCAGCTCCGTCTGGGCGCCGTCCGTGCCCCGTCCCTTCCCCGCCCCGCTGTCCCCGGGCTGCGGGAACATCCCAGGCGCGCCGCCCCTCCTCCTGCAACCCGCTTCCTCCTTCCCTCCCTCCCTGCGCCGCCCTCCGCGGCCGCAGCCGCCTGAAGGGCACCGCGGCCCCTCCGCCGCCATCCGGACCCGGCTGGCGGCGACTTGAGGGAAGTCGCCCGCTGCCCCAGCGGCCAGCCGGCCGGCCTGCCTGCCAGCCCGCCCGCCCGGCGGCCGCGGCTCCCCAGCCCAGCCCAGCCCAGCCCCGCCCCGCCCCCAGCCCCGGCTCCCGGGCGCGCTCCCTCACCGTCCGGTGGTGCTGCTGGTGCCGGGGGCGGCTGACGCCCAGCCCGGGGAAGCAGCCGGCAGTCAGCGCCCCGCAGCCGCCGGCGCCCCCGCCGCCGCCCCGGGAGGAAAGGAGCAGCAGGAGCGATCTACCTGCGGCGGCCGCCATCTCTCAACTGGAAGCGGCGCCGACCTAGGCAGCGCAGCGGACGGCTAGGGCGGGGCTAAAGCCCGCCATTCACTCGCGCCGGGCCAACTGCCGGACTCGCTCGCGTATGGGAGGCGGGGCTTCGCGAAGAGCCCAATCGAAACCCAGCAGGGGCAACATTGGAGGCTGTCAGTCTCCACCCGAGTTACCTATAGTGGGACATGGTCAATTACGGGCAAATTCTAGGGAACCGGTAATTGGCACTCAAGCCCCCCTGAACAGCCTCTGTAGCCCCGCAAAGCTTCTCAAGGGTAGACCTATGCTCAGGATTACTGAGGTAAGGAAGAGACGTTTTGCAGAGCTCTGCAATGGGCGTATTTTCTAAGTTGGGAGAAAAAAAAGAGGCACCAGTAAAACTAATCATTAACTAGGGATGCAGTGATTCTTTATGACATACCCATTGCTAGCAGTCATAATTGATGGCAGTTTAATCTATTGGCATCATGGAGACATGCCACAGTGATTTGTAATGTAGGAGGGGTAGGAACACGATTAAGATATCAAGGCATAGACTGAGTACCAGCCATTCCCGAGGAGTCAGACTTGTATGTTTTCAAAGGCTTGGTTGGGTTTTTTGCAGTTCCTTTGCAGCCCTGTACAAAAACTCCCTGGGAACCGTGTTCTTTATTTTCCTTGACACTGGACGTACTGTGTGCTCAAGGAACTATAGAAAAGCAATGTAAAAACATAAAAAGTGTTTTGTTAAGATTTTTTGAAAAATATATAATTGCCATATAACCTACATATAATAACTAAAATAATAAATAAATTATGGATCAATTATTAATCACTTCCTCTTGCACCTAGCTTTAATAAATATTACTGAGTGAATGATATCTGTCACCTCAAGTGAAAAGTTCACAGTGAATAAAGATAGTGAGAGGCTGCCTAACAAATTCCTTGAAAGGAGATTTTAGTCTTGAAATGTTCCTTGGGAGGGGATTTCCTGCTGTCAGCCTATTATTGTGAGCTGGAGCTTTCCTGCTCCCCTTTAAAAATATGTAGCATGAAAATACTCAAGAAGACAAGTGAGAACACCCATCTGCATTTTGGAAAGTCTCTGGTTTCATTGCCTAAATGTATTTTTTTGTAAGACCTTCATATACAACTGTAATATGCAGGTGGAGCCCCCACTCTTGAGGCTATAGATAAACTCTGACCAAGAAGCAGATCATGAATTTTCCAAAGGATAAGAAGGTTGGCTTCTCAAAAGGAGTACATGATGCTGTTCACCAAGAGGTATTATACATTGCAAAACAATGGAACTTGAGATTGCAGGCCTCTGACCACCACAACACAGCTGGTGCCAGCTGTCCGTCTGTGACAGACATTTGGAGGTCTGTCACATTCCCAGATGAGCTTCATTTTAGGCTCTTCCCATTCCTGAGGATTCATCCCAACTGCATGTAAAGACTTAATCCTGCAGGCAGATTTCTCCTCTGCTCCCTATTCCTTATAGGTTGCTGCAGTATTTTTAAATTTCCCCTGCTCTAGCCAAACCCAAATAGGAATGTGGAGCTGTGTTGTCCACTCCTACTTCCTTCTGGGTTTTTTTTTCCTCCAATAGTATTAGTTTTCCCCTATTTCTCCATGTATGGAAATTCATCCTCTATGCTGTCATACTGACATTTGGATCTGTACATTGGCAAGAATGCCCTGGTAAGTGGACAAGAGAACTGAAGGGAACCTCCAAGAAGATCTTTTAGTTGTTGTTCAGTCATGTCTGATTCTTTCTGACCCCATTTGGGGTTTTCTTGGCAAAGATACTGGACTGGTTTGACATTTCCTTCTCCAGCTCATTTTACAGATAAGCAAACTGAGGCAAACAGGGTTAAATGACTTGACCAGGGTCACACAGCTAGTAAGTGTCTGAGGCTAGATTTGAACCCAGGAAGATGAGTCTTCTGCTCTGTGCACTATGGCACGACCTAGCTGCCCTAAGAAGTTTGTACCTACCTTTCAAAAAATGTCTTTTGTATGTTACAGAGGGCTGACTTTGGAGTCAGAAGGCCTGGGTTCCATATTGTCAAACACTGACTAGCAATATGGTCATAAGCAAATCACTTAGTCTCTCAGAGCCTAGTTTCCTCATCTGTAAAGTGGAGGTTAATTAATTGGAAAAAGGGTCTGGGTTCAAACTCTAGCTTTGTTGTACTTACCCACGTGACCTTGGGCAAGCAACCTCTCTGGACCTCAGTTTCCTTTTCTATGTCCAGATTAGATCACTACTAAGCCCCTTACATTCTAAAGCTGAAAGAAGACTGTTGTGAGGAAAGTGCTATGTGATGTGAATTACTGTTATGGTGAAACTGCCTGGTATAGTGGAAAGAACACAGGACACGGAGTGAGAGGATACCTAGGTCAACATCTTGGCTCTGACCCTTACTGATCTATGACCCTGGATGTCACTTAACCTCTATGAACCTCCGTTTCCTCATCTGGAAAACGGGGTAACAATTTTTATAATATGTATCTCACAGAGGTATTGTGAGGGGATCACCTTGTAAACTTACAGTTTTGTGTTATTATTGGGTTATGGAACATTCAGGGGGTTCTAGAGATTAAGAGTCAGAAAGCCCTGGATTCATGTCCTTCTACCTATTCCTCCTCCATAGTTACTAGCAAGGTCACAATGGACAATGGCAAACCTTAGGCAATGTTCTAATAGTATAAGTTATAGATGTTTCCTTTTGTCTTGGTTGAGAGATTTTGCACAAAATGGAAATCACAAGTCATGGATATGGCCATGGGAAAATGCAACCAGGAATGCACTCTTGTTGGGCTGTGTGTTTTCAAAGCCAGCTAGCTGGGTTGGCTGGCACATTCTGTTCAGGAGCTAGTAACTACAGTTCAATAACAGTAAGAGTCAATTAGTGAAACAACAGAGAATCTCTACTGTGGCAGCCACAAACTGAACCCCTGCCTTCAGCAGGTTGGCCAGGCAGCACACAAACAACAGCCCCTGTTGACAAGGGGAACTAAGTGAGATACCGCATGTGGTTTGAAAGGAACCATCTCTCACTGTGAGGAGGTCCTTCAAAGTGCATGACCTCCTGAGAATATGCTGGTAACGTCATCTTCCTGTATGGAGTATTCTGGGCTGGTCCCACCTTGGGTCAGCCCTCTGATGGGTGAAACACTTGCAGGTCATTCAGCAGTTAACAAAGAGCAGGAGAAGGTTATTCTGCAAAGACAGGTGATGTGGATTCAGCTGAGTGAGCTCCTCTGCTTGAGTGACCCATCTTGATCCATCAGTCAAGCCCCAGAATTCCTCTGGAACTCTCCGTAGCTGCTTTGTACTCAGGCGATGAGGAAGTGAGAGCAACATTCTGAGCCCTCTGAGGCAACCAAGTCTCCAGAAAGGTCTCCATACCTCTTAAGGAATAACTGATCTAACTTGCATGAAGGGACCTGTTAGGGATTGCTACCACCATTCTCCTTGATGGTATGGTCCTTCTAGAGAACTCTCTGCCACTTCAATGACTTTGGGGCTTTTATTGGTTTATCCTGACCTCCACTATTCAGGAAACCTGATAGAGGCAACACTAAAGAAGGAAGAGAAAAAATCTAAAACAGAAGCATAGCAAAAGAAAAAAAAAAGTGATGTAACAGCTTCCTGAAGCAATCACAGTCTGAGAGAGTACCAGAAAGGACAAAGTCCCAGGTCTAAATAATTGAGAGCCATGGAGTGGGTGATACCACATCACCAGACATGAACATTAGGGGGATAAGCTCCTGTGACATTGGTGCTACATACAACAAAGATGATGATGCTGTCTGCAAAGATACCAAGCCTCATTAGAGGTAAGGGAGAATTGCCCTTTGATGCCATCCATCAACCAGGACCTTCCTCTCCTTGGGAGTGTCATGGAGTAATAAATAAATCTTTGCCCCATGAGAGAGTCCTGAGGGGCTGCACCCCATTCTTCTGTGGGGGCTGGTTAGACATTTTCACCTCCTCCTTATTGGCAGGAAGTAAGCC
Organism: Petaurus breviceps papuanus; assembly: GCF_028583685.1. Taxonomy (NCBI): domain Eukaryota; kingdom Metazoa; phylum Chordata; class Mammalia; order Diprotodontia; family Petauridae; genus Petaurus; species Petaurus breviceps. The sequence continues at coordinate 268,409 of NW_027187353.1, forward strand.
CTCTCTTATGCCCCATCTTGGTCCTCCACAGCCTCTTGGGATAGAATTGTTTAATGATCATTGGGTAGTTCTGGTAACAGTGTGGAGGGGCTGCTTCATATGTACATGGCTGTAAACAGTGGGCTACAAGGGCATGCTTTTTTCCATTGCACACACTGGTGCCCAAACAAAGGGCTGTCCTTGTGAGTGGGGGCTGATTCATTGAGGCCTTGTGTGTCTGCCCACTGAACACTTCTTTCTGCTGCTACTAAGGCCCCTGACTTTTCCTGCTGACCAGTTATGTCTAGAGCCCATGCCTCTACCTACCATCCCCTCCACCAGGGTTAACTGCTACTCCAGGGCTGGAGCAGGAGATCTGTGCTACTGGGGCCTGAGCTCTCCTGCCCTATTCTGGGAGAGTGTTGCTGTGGGCCTGAGCACTGCTGTGTAGTAGCTACTGGGGTTCATCCTTTGGACTCTACCCTGATCTGAGAGGCCTGGCTCCACTGTTACCACCCTCCTACCCTTAGCAGGAGCAGGAGTACTACTGTTTCAAAAACCAGACTGTCCTCCCATGTTGGAGGAAAGACAAAAGCAACAGAGTCAGAAATGGACCTAGGAAACTAGGCTTGGATGGGGCCTCTGTTTCCCATGTCCAAGCAGCCACCATGTCTGCGGAGGTTGGGGAAATGCTTCTGGGGCCTGTGTTTGGGGCTTTTCAGGAACCAGAGATAGAAAATTACCCTTTGCAGTTTGGGACTGAGAAAGAAAACCTTTTACACTTAGGCAGTGCCCTTGCCTATCTTCAGCTAATTAAATGGGCTACACATGGCCTGGATTTCAGAAATGTCTCTGGGCTCTGGGGAGAATTTAGCATTGTCCTTTCAAGGGCCTCCCTCAGTGGTCTGCACCAAAGAATTACAGCACAATCTGATTGTGAGGCAAAATGGCAGTGGCTCACTCAAATTCCAACTGAAAAACAAACAAAAATCCAGCAGTCCCCTCAGCACAATTGTTAGACAATCCTAAAATTTCAGAGAATTTTCTACTGAAAAATTCATTACTCTTGCTGTCCCTCATGGCACCCCACAATGACTGGTTATGTCCATATACAACCACCAGACTGGGGACTGTTGATTCAGCTCAATTGTCATTTCCAAAAAGTCATTCAAAACCCAACAATTCACAGAAATAGGACTCCTTTAAAGCTGTTTAAGGTCCTTCTTTCAGGAAGCTTCCCCCAAGGCAACTGAGTGTGGATAACCAGTGGCAATACAAAGATATCCAGTCTCAGCAAGGGCTGAGCTCACCTATTACTTCTGAATTTGTCCTTTCTTAATGGCAGGAAAATATTTCTCAAAATACCAACAATGCCAATCCCCCCAGGCTTCTTTGAAACTAAATTGAGTTCTGAGGAGATCCCCCAGTATGATTCTGAGGAAGCCTAAATTAGCAGGTTGGAAGACCCAGCAAAGCTGGAGAGAGGAAGACACAATTTATGGTGATTATCTTCAATTACGAAGCACACAGGACAAACTCCTATATTCTCTCCTCGCTGAATGCCGCAGACATTTCACTCTCTAATTTCCCAAGTGGGGGTGGGAGGGATCTCACAGTAATCAACCACTATCTCTAGAAGCACCATCAGAAGCATGAAGGCCTATTGGATTAGCTTTTGTCTGCACTGCCCATCTCCCACTTCAGGAAGCTCACTGGGTTCCAATCTTGCAAGACTATGCTGATGATTCTGGGCTGGTTCTGATGCTAGCTGGACCTCTGATAGTTTAGTTTGATGCTGGAACAAAATGAACCACTTTCAGGACATTCAACAGTTAACGAAAAGAGATTTACTTAGCCCATAGCAGGAGAATCCACCTTGAGTGGACTCAACTGAATGAGCTCCTCTGCCAGAATTACCCATCACAATCCACCAGCCAAGCATCAAAATGCCCTTGAACTCTCTGTGGCTGCTTTGTACTCAAGTGATGAGGAAGTGATAGCAACATTCTGACTCTCTGAGCCAACCAAGTCTCCAGGAAAGGTCTCCATACCTCTTAAGGAAAAACTACTCTAACTCGCATGGAGAGAGGGGCTAAGATATTACTTTTACTACATAAGAAAAGCAATTTAAACAGAAATGCAACCAGCAGAGCTATAAAGATAAATTGTGGTGTCTGAGGCAAAAAGGATGAAGTACTCCAGCGGTGGGGAACCTGCGGACTCGAGGTCACATGTGGCCCTCTAGGTCCTCAAGTATAGCCCTTTGACTGAATTCAAACTGAAGTATTGGGATCTAAAAAAGATCTCAACATATTATAATGGTGGAATGCAGATTCTTTTGATCTAAATTGAAGGTCACCATGAAGGGCTGCACTTGAGGACCCAGAGAGCCACATGTGACCTCATGGTCACAGGTTCTCCCACCCCCCAAACCATACCCTCCAATTTACTTTTGCAAACAAACATAGTTGGGAAGACAGAGACCACGTTATACTACATGACCAATGTTGGCTGGGTTAATCTGAGCTTTTTTAGTGGGGAGAACAAGACAGGACACAAGTCAAGGAGAAACTCAGATGGGACATGAATACTGGAGATATGAAGCTTGCCATCAGATAGCTTCTATTTTAACAAATAATTCTTGCTAACCAGGCACTAAACTTTGTTATTTCTTTGTTGGTAAAGAAGTTGCAAAATATTAACTATATATTAATATTAAATATTATATTTAATTAGCATACTATTAATTAATATAATTAATAAATATTAATATTAACAAAATTTTAGAGCACTGGACAGTCACTTTTTTTTTAAAACAACTGGGGTTAAGTAACTTGCTCAAGGTTACACGGCCAGGTATTTCTGGGTGGGTGCTAAGTGTCTGAGCCTAGATTCGATCCCAGGTCATCCCGACTCTGGGGCCGGTGCTCTTATTCCCTGTGTCACCTGGTCGCCCCAGGACAGTCACTCTTACCTCAGTTAAAAGTCTAATAACTGACACGTTGCAGAATCATGAAGATGTGTCAGCCAAAATCTGCATAGCACCATAACTGGTCATAAAAATCGTAGGTTGGTTCTTTTTCTTTTAATCAAAACAGATGTCCTAGAGCACTTTCCTAAGACAGAATCCAAAGCCAACTCTACAAGTATGACTCATTAGAGTCATATGTAGAGTTGCCTTAACAACCCTGAAAAGTCATAATCATTGATGAATCAGAGACCTATGTTCCTTTCTATGGGTAATAGGGATGGACTCCAAAGTCTGGACAGGCAACTCTACTAACATTGGGTTTTGTGACTTCTCTGCAGTGGCATGGATGTTACTTAAGATAAACAATTCCTAAAGATGCAAATGGCAGACAATGTAGAGAAGTGGAAGGAAGACAGTGACTTGAGTGTGAAGCATTCAGCAGATACCAGACCGGTCCAGCACTCTGGATTATTTCAGCTTTGCTTATTTCTTCTGTCTTCATTGTTTTCTACAGTCCCTCATTCCCATGTCTTTGAATCCCTCCAAGGCCCCCATCTGTAATCATCTCTCACTAATGCTTATTTCCTTAAATCTCCCCCATCTCTAGAGTAATCAGGGCTTTTCTCTCATGTATTATTTTCTAGGTAACTCCTCTAAATCACCATTGAGATGGGCTTGGATATCCTTCCCCATTCAAGAGAGAAATTGAGAAGATAGTCATAACTATTGTCTCCTTCCCCCTTTATGCTCTATTTCTATCCTCTCTTACTTTCTTTTCATAAATGCTTCCCAAACCACCCACCCCTCCCTCCATAACCTTGAATTTCCTCAATATTTCTTTTCTAGTCCTTTGAGTACTTTCTATTTCCCTAGCCCTATAAAAGAGTGTTAATCAGTGCATGTGCATCTTAACACCATGTGCATCAAATTAAAACTCCCTAGACACTTCTAGGTGCTGGGAGCTCTCTGACCTGGCTTCCAGAGGATAAGCTTTGAGGCCTGCTTTGTCTTAAGCCTCAGTCACCCCACCATCACTGACACCATAACAGTGGTAGTGTGGCCAGGGTCAGAAAGATTGCAGATGGACCAGACCCATGCATAGAACAAAGGGTTTTAGTTACTTTAGACTTCAAGTCAGAGGACCTGGATTCCCATGGTAGCCCTATGACTTTGGATAACTCACTTCACCTGTCTGGGCCTCACTTTGTTTACATATAAAATGAGGGGTTTGGGGCTGCTAGGTGGTGCAGTGAATAGAGCACCAGCTCTGGAATCAGGAGGACCTGAATTCAAATCCAGCCTCAGACACTTAACACAAAAACTAGCTGTGTGACCTTGTGCAAATCACTTACCCCGAATTGCCCTGCATTCCCAACTCTAAAAAGCAAAAATTAAAAAATTAAAATAAAATGAGGGGTTTGGATGAAATGAAAGAACCTTTAGGGCCCCTTCCAGTTCTAAATTCATTCTCCTTTGACCCAAATAGGGCTCTGGTAGCATCTCAGAATGCTAGAGGTCTGAAGCAAGGGGTCTACTGTCCTTTGTATATGTGATTTGTTTGAAGTAAACCCTGTCTTTACTATTTACTCTCTAGGTAGGGACTAGGACCCTTTTTGTCTTTTTATTTGAACCTCAGAGGAACTAGGTATTCAATCTGTATGTAAATAAACCACACCTCCCAGAGGCACACAAACTCAGTTCAGGCTGCTACCATGTTTCCCCGATAATAAGACACTGTCTTATTAATTTTTTTGGACAGAAAAATACCAGAGGGCTTATTTTCAGGGGAGGGCTTATTTTAATGAACATTGACAGCAATTTTAATAAACAGGTAAATGTGAACAAAAAAATGTACCTTTATTCAATAAGCAAATCACTGGGGAAGAACAGGATGACGCGCTCACTGCTGCAGCTCTGATTGGATGCAGCTCGGAGCGTGGCGTGCGTTTCGGGGGGGGGGGACGGTGCATACAGAGGGTACCGTAATGTAGCATGTAGCATGGGGGATCACCTTCACTACAGTAGCAATCTCAATAGGGCTTATTTTCGGGGGAGGGTTTATTTTAGAGGAATCTTACACAGTAAGGGGAGGGCTTATTTTCGGGATAGGTCTTATTATCGGGGAAACACGGTAGCGACCCAAGCATTAACTAGGCAAGAGAAACAAAGGAACTTTTCTCAGGTCAGTCCTTGGAAAATATAGAGGCAGCATGGTATAGGGGACAGAGAGCTGGCAAGATCTGGATTCAATCCTTCCCCTGACACATGCTGACTGTGTAGCCCTGGACAAGTCTGTGCTCTAGGTAGTTACAGAGAAAACGCTGACCTGCCCTTAGAAAGAATTTCCTCACCTGGGACTTCCTTATACTGGGGAAATCACAAGAGCTCTCCCTATTTGGGGAAATTAATGAAGTAGATAGTTTGTCTTAAACACTTTGCTTCTTACCTGTGTGATTTTGGGGGAGTCATTAAATCATGGTACAGTGAAAAGAAGTCTGGTTTTGGACATCCTGGTTTTGCCACTTAGTACCGCTGTGACCTCAGCCCTCTGAATCTCAGTTTTCTTAGGTACAAAATGAAGCATTTAGACTAGGTGATCTTTAAATAGCAGATTCACAGAATCTTAGATCTGGAAGGAACCTCAGAAGTCAGCAGTACAAACCTATAACTCAACAAGGATTCCCCTTTTCAATATGCCTGGTGGGTATATACTTTTTTCCAGGCTTCCTTCCAGTGAAAGGATAATAGAATTCAGAACTCAAAAATTAGAGGTCATGCATGGATCATGGATTTAAAACCAGAAGAGAACTAAGGTCAGCTAGTCCATTTTGCACATAAGGAAAATGAGGGCCAGGGAGTATTAGACAATATCCCTCTTGGAGAGGGGGGAGAGAGAGATTGCCCAGCCATAGTACTGAATCCTGCCTGTCCCTTCCCTCTGATACACTACTTGGTGGACAGGCAAGACCCTATTTTGTGCCTTACGAAGGGAAAAATCACAGTCTCCTTTGGAATAAGATTGGGCCTTTTCTCAGATCAAATACCTATCCATGCTAAAAGTAGACCAGCCAATTTGTTATATTGTATAGTACCATCTACATATATATCCTACATATGCAACCATAACAAGTACTGCTATTGATATTTTGGTATTTGTGATATTTTTCTTTCTATCTTTGACAACCCTGGGCTAAATGCCTAGCAGTGTTATGTGCTGGTCAAATGACATGGACATTTTAGTTACTTTGTCTTGGCATAATTACAAATTGCTTTCCAAAACACCAACCCCTTTATTTTACAATAAATCAATCACAAGCTTTTATTGAGCACTCATGTGCTAGATACTATGGTAGGTAGTGAGCTATAGATACAATGAAAGCCTTTCCCTTCAAGAGTTTATAATCAAGCTTCAGGAACCAATATTTGCATATATAGGTGTGGTGTGGTTGAGTAGGTTTTTTTCCAGTTGTGTGCCACTCTTTGTGGCTCCATTTAGGATTTTCTTGGCAAAGATATTTGATTGGTTTGCATTTCCTTTTCCAGTTCGTTTTACAGATGAGGAAACTGAGACAGACAGGGTAAAGTTACTTGCCCAGGGTCACATACCTAGGAAGTATCTGAGGCCAGATTTGAACTCAGGAAGATGAGTCTTCCCAACTTTAAGCTCAATGCTCTATCCACTGCACCACCCATATTTAGCTATAAAATAAGGATGTCACCTAGAATGATGCCAATGGCATCTCTGCTTGGAGGATTTTAGAGACAAGATGGCATCCCTCCATGAGGATAGGCAACTGCTTCTGGAAGAACCATCATAACATGTAAAATAAATGCCTTGAGAGAGTTTTAGTGACTCTCACCATTTACATAATAGATAAAAAGCAATTTGGGGGGAAAGAACCAGAAGTTAGCAGATTCAGGAAACTAAGACCAAGCATGGTTAAATGATTAGACCACTCTAACTGCCCTATAAAATGTACTAGACTATATCATCTTTAAGTTTCTCTTACTCTAAGTGATTTATGACCTTTTTGAGCCTGAAAAATTGGAATCTCTTAACAGAAATAGGTAATTTAAATTGGAACTGAGGGGGTAGGATGGAGATGATGAATTTGGATCAGGACTTAAACCTGAGGTGCCAGCAGGTCAACCAGATAAATCTGATTATAATAATTTTAAGAATAGTGATAATGTTATTTCACATTTATGCAGTATTTTATACTTTATGGTTATCATTTGGTACTTTCCTAAATACCAGGGCAACTGATCTGTAGGCACAAAGCAGGCAGGCAGTCATGGCTCATAAGAGTATAACAGCTCCTCTCTGGCTCTGAAGTGTCTGCTGGCAGCAGATCAATGGTTGGGACCTGTATTTATTGGACTGGCCGTTTCTATGGCAGAATTTTGAAAACAAATCATTAACAATTAGGAAGTATGAATCTGAGGAAGTATATCTTCATACCCATCGGATCGGCAACATTGACTTAAAAAGGAAAATGCCAAATGCTAGAGGAGCTATAGGAAAACATGTACAGGAAGACACTGTTGGTGGAACTGTGAATTGGTCGGGTAATTCTGGACAGCAATTCGGGACTACATCCAAAAAGTTATTATACTGTGCGTGCCTTTTAACATAGTGATATCAATACTAGGTACCTGAAGAGATCAAAAGAAGAAGAAAATAATTCGTAGGTACAAAAATATTTACAGCATCTCTTTTTGTGGTGACAAAGAATTCGAAACTAATGGGATGCCCATTAACTGGGGAATGGCTGAGCAAGTAATAGCATATGAATGTGATGGAATATTACTGTGTTCTAAGAAATGACCAAGAGGATGCTTTCAGAGAAACCATATGAACTGATGCAGAGTGAAGTCAGCAGAACAAGCAAAATGATTTATACTATATCAACACTATTGTAAAGACTACTTTAAAAGACACAGCAACTCTAAACAACACAATGACCAGCGATGATTGCAGAAGTCTCCTGACCACCTCCTGATAGAGAGGTGCCCTATTCAGAATGTAGATAGAGACATACTTTGTTTTGGACATGGCACATGGGGGAATGTGTTTTGCTTGGTTATATGTGCTTGTAATAAGAGTTTTGTTTTTCTTGCTTTCTCAGGAAGGGAGAAGTAAGCGAAGATGAGGATCTTCATTAAAAAAAAAATTTTTAAATAAAATGCACAGAAGAGAATAGAAGGATATTTAGAAATAAACAGAAGCAGCACAGCTTTGAAAGTAACATGCTGGATTTTTTTAAAGTAAGCTGCACATAATAGAGATGCACAGTGTTGCCCAGAATCCTCTTTTCTCTATATTTTGTATTGGGGAATGTTCTCTATTTTGGGTCATCACTAAGTTCAGAATAAAAAACAATTAAAAACGCTTGTTATGGAAGGAAAAGGAGATGGTGAACTAGGTGAAATCTCTTCGTAGAGGAACATGGTGCCTCTGGGAATCTGTTGCTTCGTAGGTGGCCTCTCCTGTTTGTCTCCATGTTCCCTCGTGTTGTGAATGTCTCTGGGGAACTATCCTGTGCTTCCTACACTGTAAGATGCCTAAGGTCTTGAACATAGAAAAAACTAAAGCTTTTGTATAGGGGAGAATCTGTGTTACAAGGTTAGGGCAAGCTGCTTCCTTGACAGTACATCTTCTGAGCCGTTCCTTGTATTTTGGGGCGTACCTGCATCAGAAGTTGTGGGACCCTGAAAGCACAAAAAGGACTATGAGATCCATAGCCAGAGATTAGCAGCAGAACATAGATTTCTTGACTCTAACTTCTGCGTTCTCTCTAGTATGCCACTGCTTCTTAGATGGTCAGCAGAGTTAGAATTATGGACCTGGGCAAAATCAGTCAATGTTGGAAGTTCTGAAGGTAGACAGGTACACTGTTACACTATTGGTGGGGCTATGGATTGGTCCAAACATCCTGGAAAATAATTCGGAATTATGCAAGAAAAGTAACACTTGCATCTTTTGACCCAGTGATACTATTATTGGCATATACTCTGAGAGTTCAGAGCAAGAAATGAAAGTCCCAAATATACCAAAAACATAGAGGAACAATTTTTCTGATACTGAAAAACTATAAATAATGTGGATGCCCACTGATCAGGAAATGGTAGAACAAACTGTGCTATATGAATGTAATATTATTATGCCAATAATAATTTGAATAAGCCAATACAGATCAAAGTTAACAGTAACAGGAGAATAATGTGTACAAATGATTACAATCATATAACCCCCCCCCCCAACACTATTAAAATAGAGTAAAATTTGGGTTAATTGCAATGATTGATCTTGGTCCTAGAGAACAAATGATAAAATACATTTCTTTCTTCTTGGTAGAGAGGTGGGAGACCACGGACACAGGATGCTGCATACACTGTCATTTTGCTCGTCTTTTTTGCTTAACTGTTTTTCTTCATTACAGGGGAAGGTTTACAGCTGGGGTGAAGAGGTAGGGTCGGGGGAAGGTCGATTGTTGAATGAATGTGATATAAAAACCAAATAGCCCCAGTGAATAGTTTTCAAAGGTAAGTCTGGAGCTCAGGGAAGTGGTTGGATTTGCAAGTCATACATGTGGTAGTTGAAGCTCTGGATGAGATGATTTCTGATGTGCCACTCCTCTGCCTGTAGCATGAAATCATATTCTTCAGCCTTGCTTTTGAGACTATCTACAGTCTGGCTCCAACTTACCTTTCCATCCTTATTTCACATGGCTGTCCTTCACACACTCTACCTTTCTTCCAGCCAATTTGGACAAGTAGCTGGTACCTCAACTCAACATTCCATCTCAGTCCTCCATTCATTTCTGTAAGCTCCCTCTCCATGAGGGAGAATGCACTCCCTCCTCATTTCAGTGTCACAGAATCCTTCGCTTCCCTCAAAGTTCAGCTCAGGCTCAATTTCTTCTGAGAAGCTTTCCCTGATATATGCACAGCTGATAGGCTCAAAATTACCTTGTATGTACTTATTTGTGCATCTCCTCTGCAGAATATCAGCTCTTTTGGTGTAGGGATTGATTCATTTTTGTCTTTCTATATGAAGAACCTAATACAGTGCCCTGCACATAGAAATAATAGATGTTTGTTGAATTGAACTACCAAGGAAGGGAGGAGAGAAGGGGCCAAAGACAGAAACTTCAAGAAGGCCTTCATTTAGGGGGCAGGGGAAACCAGTAAAGACCAATAAAGTTCAAAGAGAGAGAGACATAGACACACAAAGAGACAGAAGGACAGAAACGGAGAAGGAGAAGTAAGATCGTGAAATATCACAGAATCTGAAGGAAGCAAGAGTTTCGAGAAGGAATAACCAAAAGTATCAAATGCCACAGAAAAGTCCAAGGAAAATGTCCCTTATTACCAAATGCTCTAGCCTTTAAGAGAGCAGCTTCTGTAGAGCAGCTGGGGTGGAAGTTAAGAGAGTTAACATTAATGAACATTAAGGAAATAGAGGCATCAAACATAGACTATGCTTTTGAGAATTTTGGCAGTGAAAGGAGGTAGAGTGTTTTTAGGATTAAGAAGACTTGATTGAAGGCTTGTAGAAAGAGGAAAGAGTAGCCATCAGAGAATGAGAGACTGAGGATGCATAAAAAAGAGGGGAAAATGGGTGGAGCAAAGTCCTGGACAGGAGGGATACAAAGCAGCTGTGAGAATAAAGAGCACCAGCCTTAGAAAGAAGAGGGAGGAGGAGTTTCTCCTGATATAAGATATGAGAAGGAAAACATGACTATAGAGACAGAAATTTAGGGCCAGAGAAGTAGAAATCCAAGAGCTATGTTCAGTAGCTTCTGTTTTCTCAGTAAAATAGGAGGAACAGTCATCTACCGAGGGTGAGAGATTAAAGACTATAGGAAAGCTTTGGAAAAGAAATTGTGGGAAATGATTAGGGATTGTCAAAGATGAGAATTAAAAGATTGCCAAGAAGCAACGAAGGCAGAGTTATAGTTGGACAGCAGAAAAATGTTATTTAAATGTGAGCTATGTTGGAAAAGGCAAAAAAAGAAGACTGGATTGAGAGGCCTGAGAAGAACCCTTCTACTCAATATTTGAGTGACCCAAAGTATGACAGTTAATTTCTTTGAACCTCAGTTTCCTTATCTGTTAAAATGAGGGGCTTAGGTTAGATGAGTTCTCACAAAGAGTCAGATGCCATTGAACAACCAAACAACAACAACCACACAGTCCCTTCTGGTTCCAAGTGGAATAAGACTAAGACAATATAATCATACGAGTCTAAAGGGTATGCTTACTCAAGGATGTATCAGAGTATTAAGGATACTGGGTGCAAAACTGGCCTTTAAAGGTTAGGGACCAGAGGCCTGATTAGCTTCTTTTAGAATTCAGACAAGACCAGAAAAAAAAATCACAGACCAGCAGAACTGCTTTGAAAATCATAGGTTGAATTTATCACCTAATTTAAAAAGAAAAGCAAACTGTACATAATAGAGACCCACAATTTTATGTAGAAATCTCTTTTCTGATCTACTGGGAATATAAAAATAGTCGTCAAGAAGTATTACTAATAAATCAATAAATATTTATTAAGAACTTACTACATGCCAGGAATTGTGCTAAGCACTAGGGATATGAGTACAAAGCACAAAGAAAGACAGTCTTTGCCCTCAACGGGTTTATATTCTAATAGAGGGAAGACAGTACCGAAGAAGAAACCAAAAAGTGGGTGAAGCTGAAGGTACCCAGCATATGGCAGAGAGTCCAGAGAGTCGGGAGTGTAATCTAGAGAAGAATAAAGGCGTGGTCACCCTCCTTAAAATGGAGGGTCTGAGAGAAACCAGTCAATCAGAGCCACAGAGGAAGAAGATACTTCCAGTGTGTGGAATCTAGGAGTGTCATGAGTTCTGAGGATGGAGAGGTTTCTATGGCATGGTAGAGAAAGCTAGGAGTACAGACTGGAGAGAAATGTTTTATTATTTTTAAGTTTAGAATGCAAATATATTTTTATATATTATATATATATTTATATATATATGTATACACACACACACACACACACACACACATATATATATATATATATATATATATACACACATATATATTTTTAATCAAGCCAAGACTTCTCTCTCAGGCAGCATTCATGACTACCATTGCTGATTTTGAAAGAGCTGAATAGAGGATAACAGAGGTGGTCATGTCTATTGGAGCAGTGAAGAAAAAAAAGTTAAGGTCTAGTACTTTTTGATTTCATAAGAATTTGACCTAAGAGATTAAAAAAAGAGAAAGAAAAAAACCTGAAATGTGGTAAAGACGGCTTGGAAGCACAGGGAGTGAAAGTCAGAAGATTGTTCAAAGAGAATGATCATTAACAAACATTTTTCCAATTAGGAACTAAGAAAAAATATTTTAGCTTAAAGGAAAGACACCTGTCAAAATTTGAACGTGGTGTCATCTGAAATCTGACACCTGGGTGAGAGCTCAAAATTATTCCTCTCAAATCAGAAGGTGGGGTGGAGTGGACACTGCCTATGTTATAAATGGAGTAATTTTCCAAATAGTCCCCTCTACTACCTCTACCACTTTAATTTTTCTCTAAAATGCTTACCGGCTTTGACTTAATTACTTTCTTTTGGGGTCCTAACTGATGATTTCATCTGCAGAGAAAACCTCCAGCTTATAAACTCCCTCTACTGATACAGAGCACCTCATCTGTAACTTACTGTCCAAAAGAGTTTCCAGGGATCAGTGAGAGGTTAAGTGACTAGTCACACAGCCAGTACATGTATGAACAGAGACAGGATGTAAACCTGGGTCATCCTGGCCAAAGACAGGCACTCTATGCACTTTGGTTGCTTCCCAAGCTTGCTTTACCACTCATAATTTTGTAGTGCAATATGAAGATATAACTTAGGGGGAAAATGCTTTTTCCTTCAAAGGTTCCTTTGGAGACTACTACATTTGTAAATATAAAAATCATTCTTAGCAACAGACTGGATTTGGCTGATGTGATGCAGTTTGTTGACCCCCTGTGTTAGAACATCAATCCCTTTACCCTTGGTACGTAACCATACTTTACATGTTTTCTTTGCTAAAATGCAAAAAACAATGTTAAACAGTGAATCCCAACTACATTTCTAAATTGAACACAGGTAGGGAAACTTACAGATGTGCCCATGATCACACAATCAATCTGTGGCAAAGCTGGGGTTCCTATTAGTCATCTATGGCTGACAGTTCATTTTCTAGAGTATAAAAGACATTTCTATTTGGGAGAGATGATGGAAGAAGACAGTCCTTCTATTCCTTGGTGTCCTGATGTTTCAAGATGTGTACATCAAATGTAAATGAGGTTTGGGAGGCCATCCAGATTCCTGGATAGAATCCAGGACTATGTGGAAAGGCTGGTCAGGATACATGTAGGGTATGTAGTATCAGCCATGAAGGTCCCATTATCTATTCAACCAAAATATGTTTTTCAATTAGCAAGAATGGAAAAATATGGGGTGGCTAGGTGGCACAGTGAATAGAGCAGTGGCCCTGGAGTCAGGAGGACCTGTGTTCAAATCTGGCCTCAGACACTTAACACTTACCAGCCATGTGACCTTGGGCAAGTCACTTAAGCCCAACTGCCCCTCCAGAAAAAAAAAAAGGAAAAACATTATGTGCCTCAGTAACTCCCTTGGATTTATTTCTTAAGTCATTGTCCGTTGAGAGCTCTGTTAGTGATGAGAATTCCCATTCTGGGAATTACCTAGAGTGACAAATCACAGCTCCCTACCACCTCCAGATTATCCTGGAGGAGAAACTACTGGATCAGACTTTTAAAGTCCTCTAGAAATAATAACAATGTTATTACCTCAACTATAGACCTGACCTAAGAGGATTAAACAAGCTAGCAGGTATTCTAAGGTTGTTTTAAAGTCTGTCTCTGCTATTTTTCCTATCAGCTTGGTGCTTTGGAAAAACACAGACACAAATGACTTCTCAAGTTGCTAGCATTGACCCTTCTGGATTTCCCCAGGTAAAAGAATGGCTCTCATTAAATCAAATTTTATGGGAGGCTGGAAACAAGAAGGCCACTTTTGAAAATGAAATATGTTCCCTCTAAACAAATTCCTAGTTGGTTATTATGGAAATATGCCCATTAACGTGACCTGAAAATGTTTTTTCATTTTCTTTAAAAAAAAAAAAAGGAATATTTTATTGTGCTTGTATTGGCTGTTCCTGCAAATTTAGGTAAATCACATAGTGCGTGTTTCTTTTTCGGATGGGGAGCAGGGGAAGAGAGGAGCACTGAGACAGGGAAAGAACCTTAAGTAGGGCAGTCAATAATCAACTCCTTCCCGATTTGGCTAGACGATTTATTAGTGCTATCCCACACCCTGCGTGCAACACGACAGCTGTCTTTAAAAGTCAGGACAAGTAGGACATTCCTGGGCTATAGGGTCATAGATTTAGAGGTACAAGCGAATTTAGAGATCATCTAATCCAACTGTATTCATTCATTCGATAAGAATTTATTAAACACCTACTATGTGCCAGGTGCCACAGGTACAAAGATCAAAACAAAACAGGACCTTCCCCCAATGAGCTCACATTTCATTATATCATGTTACCTTCTAGTCTATTAACTCCCTTGTTTTAGAGATGAGAAGACTGACATCCGGGGAATGAAATGATTTACCCAAGGTAGGCAGCTAAGTGGTATAGTGGATAGAGTGTCAAGCCTAAGGTCAGTAAGACCTGAGTTCAAATCCAGCCTCAGATACTTATTAGCTGTGTGACCCTGGGCAAGTCACTTAATCTTGTTCGCTTCATTTTCCTCATCTGTAAAATGAGCTGGAGAAAGAAATGGCAAATCACTCTAGTATCTTTGCCAAGAAAACCCCAAATGGGGTCATGAAGAGTCAGACACAACTGAAAATGACTGAACAATAACACAAGTAGGACCTGAACCTTGGGCTTGGGTCCATTGACCCTAAATTCCAAATTCTTTCCACTGTATTGTTCTGCCTCCCATAGATTCTTAAGGTGAATAAAAGAGAAGGTCACCTGAAGTTTGCAAGACTCTGAAGCCCTGGAAGAAAGATATTACCCTCACATATACAACCTAAGCATTTCACACGAGGTCACATTTCCCTCGGGGGAATATCTTTGTGTGTGGGGATGATATCATTAATCCAGGTGTGACCACAGGAACAAACTCTTATTTTAGACGTTTTAGAATTTTAGTGTAGATCCTGGGGTACCCCTCTCTCACATGTGGGGCCTCCAGACAAGCAACTCCAGATTCAAAATTCTCCCCACGTGAGTCCAATGAAAGACAAGATCCGTAGTTCCCAACTGACATGTTTAAGTCTATTAATGGGGAAAAGGACATAATAAGTAAAAAGCAAAGGCATTAAAAATGAAATAGCAAGAGAATAGCTTTCCCACTTCACCCTGGACACACATTCTCACAAGTACGTATATATACACTCAGGGCAGGGAGCACCCCCATGATGAATGAATGCCACGTGGCCAGAGTCGATGGGCTCCTCCCCTGCACTGTGCACAAGTTGCTTGAGAGCAGGGACTTGTTTGGGTTTTGTTTTTGCTTTTAACCTTATGTTCCATCCCCACTCTTGGCACAGGGCTGAGCATGCAGTCGGTGCTTATTATTTGCCTCGACTTCCCACCTCTGATTCTGAAGTGATATCCTTCCAGTCTCACTGAAATTCTTTTCTGGTCCTGCTTCCCTTTGGACACAGCCCTCTGTTGCCCTTTCACCTCAATGGCCCATGATCAGAAAGCAGTCATCATGGTGCAGTGGAAAGGGAGCAGGCTCTGGGGTCAGAGAACTTGGATTTCCATCCTGCCTCAGATTCTGACTGCCCTTGTGACCTAGGACCAGGCCCTGGATCTTCCCCGTACTTTAAAAGGAACTCAAGAGTCTCCAAGGTTCCTCCCAGTTCTAAATCCAGGCTTCTTCTCGATTCTGCTCCACCTGTGTAGATAGTTATTGATACTTAAATTTTAATACAATGTTTTTAAAATTATTACAAATGACAAGCAGAGACTCCTCAAATGTAGGTGGCCGGGGCAAACTCTGCACCAACCCTGGTCTTCCTTTGCCTCCATATTGTGTCACCATCTCATTTATTTAGGACTTGGGAACTTTGGCTGAAGCATAGAAAACCACAGGGGTTGTGGTAAGCATAGAGTGACAGAGCATTGAGCCTGGAGTCAGAAAGACCCAAGTTCAAATCCGGATGGCTTCAGACACTTACTAGCTGTGTGACTCTGGGCAAGTCATCCAAACTTCTGTCTGCCTCAGTTTCCTCACCCAAAAGGGGTAAATAAATAACACCTACCTTGCAGGGTGGTTCCCAGGATCAAATGAGATAATATTTGTAAAGTGTCTGGCCCATTGTTGGTGCTTCACAAAGGTCTATTCCCTTCTCTTCCTTATTTTAACACCTCCTCTGGGGTACTCCCCCCATTCACATTCCTGCATTGGGCTGGCAGAGAATGGTTGCTCCTAGGTTCTAGAGCTATCTAGGTCTGCTCTTTTTATTGAATTCAATAAATATTTATTAACTGCCTACTATGTGCCAGGGACATCGCTAAGCATTAGGGAAACAAATAAGAAAAATACAGTCCTGGGGGTGGCTAGGTAGCTCAGTGAATACAGCACTGGTCCTGTAGTCAGGAGGATCTGAGTTAAAATGTGGCCTCAGACATTTAACACTTACTAGCCGTGTGACCTTGGGCAAGTCACTTAATCCCAATTGCCCTTCCTCCCCCCCTCCAAAAAATTAAAAAAAATGAAATGAAAGAAAGAGAGAAAGAGAGAGAAAGAAAGAAAGGAGGGAAGGAAGGCAGGAAGGCAGGAAGGAAGGAAGGAAGGCAGGAAGGAAGGAAGGAAGGAAGGAAGGAAGGAAGGAAGGAAGGAAGGAAGGAAGGAAGGAAGGAAGGAAGGAAGGGAAAGGGAAAGAAAAAGGAAGAAAGAGAAAGAAAGAAAGAAAGAAAGAAAGGACACCCCTGCTCTCAAGGTGATGATAATCTAAAGAGCAAAGGTGCATGACACACAAAAAGAAGCTGAAAAGCTAGAGAGGAATAAGTAGGGAATGCCAGAGGTACCCAGTGCTCTCACCAGTGTGTTAGCATTAAGTCAGTTAGCAGAAATAATGAACTCCTAGCAAAGACATTTTCTGAAATAGCAAAGTAAAACTAGCAGGTTCAAAACATTTCCCCCCAGAAAACTGGGGTATGCTCTCCTATAAACACACACACAGTTTTCTTGGAAAGAGAGCGTCCAAACTTAGAGAACAACAGTAATGAGGAACACATGTAGGGGACACAGGCTGCCAAAGCAACTCCTCGGGTCCTGCAAGGTCCGCAGCTTTTCTCTCCCATAGAGCCCTCACAGTTTCCCCCTAGTAGTAGATGCATCTCTGCTGGGTGTCTCCTCCCAGCATCTCAGTTCCTCATCTCCAGGATTAACTCTCTCTTCAGTCTATGGACCAGCTAAGACTCTTTTCTATCTGCAGAAAACTCTTCTCTTTCTAGTGCCTGCCCCTCTGGGTCTAGATCTATTTGGGAAGGGAGCTCCCTCAGCTCAGCCTCAAACCCTCTGATCTCAAAGCTGATTCTCCAACTGTTGGATGTATTATTACCCCCAGCTAGAAATCATCGACCACAGAGAAGGGAAGGGCTGGGGTGAAAGGAGAGAAAATCCCTTTCTCCCTCCAGCCAAAGGCTCTCCTTTCAACTGTCAGCTGTCCAAACTGTCAGACTTTGGGGTTATCTATTTAAAGCCCTGCAGGGGTGTGGACAATTATTTGTTTTTCCAATGAAGTTGCTCCTTTCAGACTCAGTCTGAGAGAGGCTTTCATATTTTGTAAAGGGATAATGGGATGTTGATTATAATCACCAACACATTAAAACCTCTCCACTGGCGATTATAATTATATCCTATTAGCTGAGTTAGGGGGATAAGAAAGAAAAATCTCTTCCCTCCCTTACACTATGATTGGCCTCTTCACCCACTTACCACAGCCCCTTGGCTCCCAGTCCCCCA
>NW_027187353.1:286405-308300 GCF_028583685.1 Petaurus breviceps papuanus
ATGGCAGTTGCCTTTCTGGTGTGGTTTGAGTAGGACTGAATGAAAGGTATCCCTGATCTCAAAACATTCCTTTTCCTTGGTCCTTCCAGAGTACTCCTATCTTGGTCACCACCAAATTAAGGTCTAACCCCAGTTAAAATGCAAATATTATCTAGGACCATAACAGGTAAACCATGATTATTCATTAACACTTGAATTGGAATTAGTCAAGCTAATTTTACCTTCTGTCTAATGGGGCCCTAAGTGATTAGGTCACAGAATTTTGTAATTAGAGAATTTAGAGCCTGAAGGGAACTTAGAAATCCTCTGATCTTAGCCTGGCGTTCAGGAAACTTGTCTTTAAGAAATAATTTGAAAATGGCATTTCTGCATATTGGTTTCTTTTTAATTCCATGCATTTTATTTTATGCCTTTACGAACATTCTCAAGAGGCTTCCATAGACTTTCCCTGGTCACTAAAGGGGCCCATGACAAAAAAGTTAAGAACGGTTGCTCTAGGGCAAGGATGGGAAACCTGCGGGCTCGAGGCCAGATGTGGCCCTTTAGGACCTCAAGCATGGCCCTTTGACTGAATCCAGACTTCATAGAACAAATCCCCAATAGAAGGATTTGTTCTATAAAACTGGACTCAGTCACAAGGCCATATCCATGGACTGTCCAGTCAGTCCTGCTCCATCACTCACTTCCTAGTACTGACCTGTTGGGATCCTAAAAGTTTTCTCCACTCACAATCACATCAGTCTCAAAACATTGATTTGAGAGCTCCTTTCTTGCTGGATCCAATTAGTGGGGCTTACCCTGGAAACCAGAACTACCAGTTATAGAGATGGATGACAAATTGAGCAAGGAGGGAAGGAAGCAAAAACAAACAAAAAAAGAATTTTCACAATTATTTCACAATTTTGTTGATAGCTGTAAGGTATTTAGTTACTTCCACCCCTTCCTGGCTCTGCCTCCTCCCCAACAAAACCAAATCCCAGTGTCTTGTGGTACATTGTGAAGTTGACACAGGTCTAGTGGTCAGTCTTGCTCTGTCCTCTGCATGGCCCACAGCTCCTGAGATTGACTGAACTAAGATGCTCGTTTCTCCTTGGTAAGCAGGCAGTCTGACAAGTGAGCAGAGCAAACCATTTTTTAAAAAATTATTTATTCATTTTTCCTTTTTTAAAAATTTATTTATTTTTAGTTTCCAATATTCACTTTTATAAGATTTTGAGTCCTAAATTTGTCCCCCTCCTTCTTCTCTCCTGTCCCCAAGACAGCATGCAATCTGATATAGGCTATACATGTAATCATATTAAACATATTTCTACATCAGTCATGTTGTAAAGAATCAGAACCAAGGGGAATAACCACAAGAGAGAAAAAAAAAGAGAAAATAATATGCTTCGATCTGCATTTAGATTCCAGTTTTTTCTCTGAATGTGGATAGCATTTTCCAACATGAGTCTTTTGGGATTGTCTTAGAGTATTGCATTGTATAGCAAACCTTTATGACAAGGTCATAAAAGGAAGGTTAATTTTAGTACTTTTTCTAAAAAATATTTTTTTCTCAATCTTTGTTTTTTTATTTTTTCACCAAAATTTTTAAGTATTCCTTTATTTCACAGAAAGCTATCCTCTATAACATTTTTAAAAAGAAAAAAATCAGCAAAACTGATCAATATATAGAAAAAAAAATTGAAAATATGTGCAATGTACCATTCTTGGACCTCTCACCACTACAAAGAGATGGGGCGGAGAAAAGTCCTACCATGTCTCTTCCTCCCAGCCAGGCTTGTTTGTTATATTTTGCAACATTCACTTTTGATTGTTTTGTGGTTGTTTTTTCTATTTACACAGTTGTAGATATTGCATATATGGTTTCCTTATCATCTCTGCTTGCTTTACTGTGAATGACATCTCTGGGTGTCTCTCTGTGTTCATCACACACATCATTTCTTACAACACAGCAATATTCCGTCACATTCATGTCTCACGTTCCCATTGATGAGCATTGACATTTTTTCCAATTGTTTGAAATTGCAGAAAGTGCTACTATAAATATTTTTATGTATATGGGAAGAAAAAGAGGTAAAAGACAGTACCTATAATAAAGAAGCTTAACAATCTAATGGGGGAGACAACATACAAACAAATATACAAAAAGCAAAGCCATATACAAGATAAATAGGAAATAACAATGGGAAGACACGAATTGAGGGGGTCTAGGGAAGGCTTCTGGTAGAAGGTGGGATTTTAGTTGAGACTTAAAGGAAGGCAGAGAGGTCAGCAGTTTGAGCAGAGGAGGAATGGGGGAACCAGCCAGAAAGAACACACAGAGTAGAGAGAGATGGAGTGTTTTGTTCATGCAACAGTCATGAGGCCAGTGGCCCAGGAGGGAAGAGTACATGATAGGGAATAAAGTGTAAGAAGACTGGAAAGGCAGGAAGAGGCTAAGTTATGAATGACTTTGAATGCCAAACAGATCATTTCAGATTTGCTCTAAAAGGTAATAGGGAGCCACCAAAGTTTGTTGAGTAGGGAGGTGACTTGATCTGACCTGCACTTTAAGAAAATCACTTTAATGGCTGAACGGAGGATGGAGTCAAATGGGGGGAGATTTGAGGCAGGCAGAGCCACCAACAGCTATTGAAGTAACTGAGGTGTGAGGTAATGAGGGCCTGCAATAGAATGTTGGCATGGTCAGAGAAGAAAAGGGGGACATATTTGAAAAGAGGTGAAGGTAAAATTTGCAGACTTTCACAACAGCTTGGATTTGGGGGTGGCGGGGTAAGAGAGAGTGAGGAATCCAGGATGGCTCCTAGGTTGACAGCCTATGGGACTGGAAAGATGTTGCTTCCCTCTATAGTAGAAATAAGGAAGTTGGGGGGGCAAGGTGAGAAAAATAATGAGTTCTGTTTTGGACATATTGAGTTTAAGATGTCTACTGGACTTCTAGTTCAAGATGTCTAAAATACAGTTAGAGATACAGGCGTGAATGTCAGTAGAGACAGTGGGGCAGGAAAGATAGATTTGAGAATAAACAACATAAAAATAGTAATTAAATCCATGGGTGCTGATGAAGTCACCAACTGAAATAGTATAGAGGGAGAACAGAACAAGACCAAGGACAAAGAGGGTGAGGTCTAGAGGAGGATCCAACGAAGAAGAAGGGTGGGAGGGTGGGAGAAAATTTGGAACTCAAGATTTAAAACTAAAAGAATGTTTTAAATAAATAAATAGTGTATATATTTTTTAAGAGAGAGAAAGCAGTTTTGATGGAATAGTGAGATCAGAAGCCAGATTGTAAGGGTTTAAGAGGAGATTGAGAGGAGAAAGAGTGGAGGCAGATTCTTCAAGGACTAGTTACAATGGGCATAAGAGAACAAGGATGATAGCAGGGATGAAAGGATCAAGTGAGAGTTTTTTCAGGATGAGAAGACATGGCCATGTTTGTCTGCAGGAAATGAGTCAGTAGACAGGGAGAGGTTGAAAATAAGTGAGAGAAGAGTCAAGATGACAGTGTAGAGGCTGAATTTTCCCAACATTCTCCTTTAAACAACTTTAAAATAATTCATCATATTCAATTCTGAAGAGGCCCAGTCAAAAAAAAGTCCGAGTGAGACATTTTTCCAGCTCAAGGTGATTTAGGAGATTAGAAGAAGAGGTCTGTGACACCAGGGTGGGGACCAGCCCAGATGCACTCAGTAGCAACACCAGCAGTAGGCTTTGGAGGGTGGCTGCCATAGTAGCAGAAGCAGCTTTGAGAACTCTCAGCCCAGAGACATTCCAGGGCAGAGAGGAGCACCAGCATTTGCAGCTACAGGGGCATAAGAGGGTTTTCCTGAGTAAAGACCAGAGTGCAGACTAGAAAAGTAGTGACAGGAGGGCAGAGTCAAGATGGCACAGTAGAAGCAGGACCTCCGAGCGGCTATGGCTTCCACCTTCCCCAATCAATGTAAAAAGGGAACTTTGAACAACTTTGGAGCTACAGAACCCACAAAATGACACAGAGAAGCTAACCTCTTGCTGAGGACAGCCCGGGAGGCCCGCAGCAAGTGGCCAGTGCAGTGCTCTGGGAGCCGAGCCCAGGCCAGCGTGAGCCAGAGGTTTTAGCCCCAGGGTGGGCCTAACCAGTGCCAGCCGGAGGAACCCCAGATCACCAGCAGCTGTGGCAATCCAGAATTATCAACACATAGATGTGAAGGACAAAGTGAGAGGTTAGGGCAGTCTGGACTTTGGGACCCAGTAAGTGGGAGTGCATAGGCTTTTGCCCCTGGGGCAAGAAGCTGCTGAGACGCCTGGCACAGCCAGCCAGTGCCATGTGGCAGCTTCAGCTCCTGGCCTGCAGAGTGTAGGGGGACCAAGCGACCAGTCTGAGAGGTAATCGCTCTTGCTTTAACCTGCATGGATCTGGACTGCAGTCTAGGGTGGAGGTCCTGGGGTCTGTGACCAGCTTGCCAGAGTGTGTGGAGGCTGCCAAGAGAACACCCAACTAATACCTCTGGCAGCTGTGAAAACCCCAGCACTTGGGATGAAAGCTCCTCTGTCTGGTGGCAGAGTCCTACTGTGGCAAAAAGCCCAGGGGTCAAGTGACTGAGAGGTGACATGACCAGGCAAAGGAAACAAAACAAACAGAATATTCCAACATTAGACTCCTATTTTGGGGACAAAAAGGAGCAAAGCATGGAACAGGAGGAAGACAGTGGAGTCAGAACTCCTGCACTAAAAGCTTCAAAGGAAAATACGAGCTGGTTACAGGCCATAGAGGACTTTAAGAAGCAGATAAGAGAAGTGGAGGAAAAATTGGGAAGAGAAATGAGAATGATGCAAGAAAATTACAAAATAAGAGTCAACAGCCTGACTGAGGAAAAACACACCTTAAAAAATAGACTCACTCAAATGGCAAAAGAGGCTCAAAAAGGCAATGAGGAGAAGAATGCATTAAAAAGATGAATTTGCTAGATGGAAAAAGAATCTCAAAAGCTCACTGAGGAGAATCATTGCTTCAGAATTAGATTGGAACAAATGGAAGCTAATGAATTTATGAGAAATCAAGATGCTGTTAAACAGATCCAAACAAATGAAAGAATAGAAGACAATGTGAAATATCTCATGGGAAAAACCACTGACCTGGAAAATAGATCCAGGAGAGAGAATTTAAAAATTAGTGGGCTACCTGAAAGCCATGATCAAAGTAAGAACCTAGAAATCATCCTCCAGGAAGTTCTCAAAGAAAACTGCCCTGATGTTTTAGAACCAGAGGGCAAAATAGAGGTTGAAAGAATCAACCGATCACCTGAAAAAGATCCCAAAAAGAAAACTCCTAGGAATATTATAGCCAGGTTCTGGAATTCCCAGATTAAGGAGAGAATATTACAAGCAGCCAGGAAGAAACAATTTGAATATTGTGGAAATACAATCAGGATAACCCAGGATCTGGCAGCTTCTACACTGAAGGATCGAAGGGCTTGGAATATGATATTCCAGAGGTCAAAGGAGCTGGGATTAAAACCAAGAATCACCTACCCAGCAAAACTGAGTGTTATGTTTCAGGGGAAAATATGGTCATTCAGTAGAATAGAGGACTTTCAGGCATTCTTGCTGAAAAAACCAGAGTTGAATAGAAAATCTGACATTCAGATACAAGAAGCAAGAGAAGCTTGAGAAGGTAAACAGGGAAAAGAAATCATAAGAATTTATCAAAGTTGAACTATTAACATTCCTACATGGAAAAAATGATCATTGTAACTGATGAAACTTTTCTCAGTATGAAAATAGTTGGAGGGATATATATATATATATATATATATATATATACACATATGTATGTATGTATATATATATGTTTATATATGAGGGTATATGGGCATATGAATACATATGTGAATGTGTGTATATATGTTTATAGGTATACATAGATAGAGGACACAGGACCAATTGAATAGGAAGGGATGATACTTAAAAGGTGAAATTAAGAGGTGAAAGAGGAATATAATGAGAGGAAATGGGGAGAGACAGAATGGGGTAAACTATCTCATATAGAAGAGGCAAGGGAAAATGGTTACAATGGAAGGGAAGAATAGGAAGGCAAAAGGGAATAGGTCAGCCTTATTCTCATTGAATTTGGCTTGAGGAGGGAATGAAATACACACTAAATAGGGTATCTCACCCTACAGAAGAGTAGGGGGGAATGGGATAAGAGGGAGGATGATGGAAGGGAGGGCAGGCTGGGGGGGAAGGAAGTTGAAAGCACCCACTTTTGAAAAGAGATGGAATCAAAGTAGAGAATAGAATAAGTGGGAGGTGGGATAGAAAGGAGGGAAATATAGTCAGTCTTTTACAATATATCTATTATGTTATTGTTTTGCATTAGCTACACATGTACAACCTATACTGAACTGCTTATCTTCCCAGTAAGGGTGGGTGACAAGGGAGGAAGGGAATGAATCTGGGATTCAAAGTTTTAAAATCAAATGTTTAAATATATATATATATATATATATGTATATATATATATGTGTGTATATATATATATATACTATTATTAATACTATTTTACACATAATTGGGAAATAAGATATACAGGCACTGGGGCATAGAGACCCACCATGCCCTACTGGAAAAGTCGAAAGGAGTATGGGAGAAAATATGGGAGAGAGCAGATTGGAGGAGGGGATATCCTGTGGTACTGCTATTTTGGGGTAGTGGGTAGGGGAAAAATGGGGAGAAATGTTGTAACTCAAAATCTGGCAGAAATGAATGATTTAAATCAGAAGTTAATAAAGCATTTGAAAAATGAAAAAAAAAAGAAAGAAAAGTAGTGACCATACCTCTCCCTGTATCACACCAACTTCAAAGCATTAAAATTTGCATACCCCCAGAACTAGTTTTTAAAACAGAAGCTCGAAAAAGCCTGAAGCTTGGGACAGTGCCTCCCCACCCCCACCAGGTAAGCAGAACCCAAATTTAAGATAAAGTTCAAAGTAAAAAAAAAAGGGTTAAAAATAAGCAAACAAGAAAAAAAAAACCTGACCATAAAAAGCTGCTGTGGTAACAGGGAAAATCAACACAAATTCATCAGAAGACAACCAGGTGAAAATGGCTATAAGCAAAACCTCAAAGGAAAAAAAATACACATTAGACACAAGACCAATAAGAATTCCAAGAAGAGATAACCAAAGAGATGAAGATGGTAAAGAAAAAAATGGGAAAAGAAATGTGAGCAATGCAAGAAAATTATGAAAACAGAATTAACAGTTTAGTAAAAGAGACACAAAAAATACTGAATAAAACAATAGCTTAAAAAACAGAATTGGCCAAATGGTAAAAGAGGCAGGAAAATTTACTAGAGAAAAGAACTCATTAAAAGCAGAATTGGTCAAATGGAAAAAGATGTACAAAAGCTCACTAAAGAAAATAATTCCTTAAAAATTAGAATTGGACAAATGGAAGCTAATGACTCCATGATACATTAAGAAACAATAAAACAAAGTCAAAAGAATGATTAAAATATGACCTATCCCATCAGAAAAACAACTGGCCTGGAAAATGGATCAAGGAGAGATAATTAAAGAATTATTGGACTACCTGGAAGACATGACAAAAAAAAAGAGCCTAGACCTAATATTTCTTTTTTCTTTTCAATTTATGGAATAAAACAAACATTTTGATAACCTAATACAATAAAACAAAATGGTTGTACATGAAATTCCAAATCTTTTATGTACAACTTGCTATTCCTTTCAAATATACAACAAAATTATCATGTAGATTTCTTTTTTTCCTTTTTTTTTCTTCCCTCCAATGGTAGATGGCTACTATTAGACACAAAAAGGCATATATATGTAAAATTCTTCTATACATATTTCTATTTATCATTCTTTCTCTGGATGCGGACAATGTATTTCATCATATGTTCTGACATCATATTTTAAGAAATTATCAAGGAAATTTGGTCAAATCCAAAGATATCTTAGAACCAGAAGGTTAAATAGAAATGGAAAGAATCCATCAATCACCTCCTGAAAGAGATCTAATAATGAAAATCCCAGGAATATTAGATGAATTCCAGAGCTTCCAGGTGAAAGAGAAAATATTGTAAGCAGCCAGAAAGAAAAAATTCAAATATGTAGCCACAGCCAAGATCACAAAAAAAAATTTAGCAGGCTTCTACATTAAAGGAATGGAGTGTTTGTGATATAATATCCTGAAAGGCAAAGGAGCTAGGATTACAACCAAGAATCACCTACTCAGACAAACAGTATAATCCTTCAAGGGGAAAAAAGAATATTTAGTGAAATGAAAGACTTTCAAACATTCCTGATGAAAAGACCAGAATGGAATAGAAAACTTGACATTCAAACAGAAGACTCAAGAGAAGCATAAAAAGGTAAACATGAAAGAGAAATCATAAGGGATTCTATTAGGTGAAACTGTTTAAATTCCTGTATGGGAAAATTATACAAGTAACTCCTGAGAACTTTATCATTATTAGGACAGTTAAGAGTCTATAAGAAGGCATGGGTGTGAGTTGATTATATTGGGATGATTTTTTTTAAAATGAAGAGGTAAGAAAGAGGGATGCATTGAGAGAGGTGTGGGGGGGGGGAGGAAAGTTGGGGCAAATTATCTCACATGAAAGAAGCATGCAAGGAAGAGCTTTTACAGTGGAGGGGAAAATGGGGGTGGGAGTGACAAATACTGCCTTACTCTCTTCAGAATTGGTTCAAAGAGGGAAGAATAGAGGCAGAGCCAAGATGGCAGCATAGAAGCTGGAAAATGACATGAGCTCCCCCCATAACCACCTCAAATACCTATAAAATATGACTCTAAATAAATTTTAGAGCTACAGAACCCACAAAGTGACAGAGAGAAACAAATCTCCCACTGAAGGCACCCTGGCAGGCCTACTGGAAGGGTCCATCCCAGTGCCTGGGAGCACAGCCCAGCCCACAGGAGCTGTGGTTTTAGCTCCAGGGTGGCCCAGACCAGCAGCCATTGGAGCAGACTTCAGGAGAGTGAATCACCAGTAGCTATGGCAGTTTCCAGAACTATCAACCCATAAATCCAAAGAGCAAGTAAAAGGTCAGTGTGGAACGCTGTTGGAACTTGGGGGGGGGGGACAGAAGAACACAGTCTGTCCCCTGCCCCTGGGGCAAGGAAGCTGCAGAGGCAGGCAGCTGTGCAGCCACCACCGCATGTCTGCTTCAGAGCTCCTGGTCTGTAGATCATAGGGGGACCAAGCAACCATTCAGAGGGGAATCATTCTTGCTTTAACCTGCTTGGATCTGGATTGAGTTCTTGGGTGGTGGTTCTAGGGTGTGTGGCCAGTGGGCCAGAGCTTGTGGGGGCTGCAGAGAGGGCACCCAACTAATAGCTCTGGCAGCTGTGAAAACCCAGTGATTTGGGACAAAGCTCTCCTCTCTGGAAGCAGAGTTCTATTGTGACTAGGAGCTCAGAAATCAAGTAATTGACTGGCAACATGAGGAAGCAGAGAAAGCAAAGCAAGCACAGCAGTCAAACCTTAGATTCTTTTTTTGGGGGACAAAAAAGATTAAAGAATGGAAAGGGCAGAAGACAACAAAGTCAGAACTCCTGCATTAAAAGCTTCCAAGTAAAATATGAATTGATTACAGGCCATGGAGGAGCTCAAGAAGGATTTTGAAAATCAAGTAAGAAAAGTAGAGGAAAAATTGGGAAGAGAAATGAGAATGAGGCAAGAAAATCATGAAAAGAAAGACAACGACTTGACTGAAGAAAACAACACCTTAAAAAGTAGACTAACTCAAATGGTAAAAGAGGCCCAAAAAGCCAATGAGGAGAAGAATGCCTTAAATAGCCAAATTTACCAGATGAAAAAGGAATTTCAAAAGCTCACTGAAGAGAATCATTGCTTCAGAATTAGATTGGAGCAAATAGAAGCTAATGAATTTATGAGAAATCAAGATACTATTAAATAGAACCAAACAAATGAAAAAAAAATAGAAGGCAATGTGAAATATCTCATTGGAAAAACCACTGACCTGGAAAATAGATCCAGGAGAGATAATTTAAAAATTATTGGACTACATGAAAGCCATGATAAAAAAAAAAAAGAACCTAGAAATCATCCTTCAAGAAATTCTCAAGGAAAATTGCCCTGATGTTTTAGAACCAGAGGGCAAAATAGAAATTGAAAGAATTCACCAATCGCCTCTTGAAAAAGGTCCCCAAAAGAAAACTCCTAGGAATATTACAGCCAGGTTCCAGAGTTCCCAGATCAAGGAGAAAATATTATAAGTCGCCAAGAAGAATCAATCTGAATATTGTGAAAATACAATTAGGATAACACAGGATCTAGCAGCTTCTACATGGAGGGATTGAAGGGCTTGGAGTGTGATATTTCAGAGGTCAAAAGAGCTAGGATTAAAACCAAGAATCACCTACTCAGCAAAACTGAGTATAATGTTTGAGGGGGAAATATTGTCATTCAATGAAATAGAGGACTTTCAATCATTCTTGATGAAAAAACCAGAGTTGAATAGAAAATTTGACATTCAGATACAAGAAGCAAGAGAAGCATGAGAAGATAAACAGGGAAAAGAAATCATAAGGAATTTGTCAAAGTTGAACTATTTACATTCGTACATGGAAAAATGATAATTGTAATTTATGAAACTTTTCTCAGTATTAGGATAGTTGAAGGGAATATAAATGTGTGTATATATATACATATATATATATACATACATATATGTCTATATAGGAGGATATATGTGCATATGTATACATATGTGAGTTTGTGTATATGTGTGTACATGTATCCATAGACAGAGGTCACAGGTCAATTGATTAGTAAAGGATGATATCTAAAAAATAAAGTTAAGATGTGAGAGAGGAATATAATGAGAGGAGACAGGGAGAGACAGAATAGGATAAATTATCTTATATAAAAGAGGCAAGGGAAAACTGTTACCATGGAGTGGAAGAACAGGAAGGCAAAAGGGAATGGGTCAACCTTACTCTCAATGAATTTGGCTTAAGGAGGGAATAACATATACACTAAATTGGGTATCTTACCCTACAGGAAATTAGGGGGGAAGGGGATAAGAGGGGGTGATGATAGATGGGAGGGCAGATTGGAGGGGAGAGGGTAGTTAGAAGCACACCCTTTTGAAAAGGGACAGGGTCAAGTCAGGGGTAGGATAGGATTTAGGGAAATATAGTTAGTCTCTCACAATATCACTACTATGGAAATGTTTTGCATAACCACACATGTACAACCTATATTGAATTGTTTATCTTCCCAGTAAGGGTAGGTGACAAAGAAAGAAGGGAAAGAATCTGGAATTCAAAGTTTTAAAATCAAATGTTTTAAAAAATTATTATTATTATTATTACATGCAACTGGGAAATAAGATATACAGGCACTGGGTTATGGAGATCCATCTTGCCCTACTGGAAAGTTGGAGGGGGGGATGGAGGAGGATATTAGAAACAGAAGATTGGGGGAGGGGTTATTTAGTGGGATCACTGTTTTGGGGTGGTGGGTAGGGGAAAGACAGAGAAAAAATTTGTAACTCAAAATCTTGTGGAAATGAATGTTGTAAACTAAAGATAAACCAAAAAAAATAAACAAAGAGGGAAGAATACACATACACACACATGCATACGCACACAGACACACACACTACACTGGGTACAGGAATCTATCTTAATCAATATAGAAACAGGAGAGGAAGAGGATAAGAGAAAGGGGGAAGGGATAGAAGGGAAGGCAGATAAAGAGGAAAAGTAATCAAAAGCAAAACAGACTTTTGAGAAAGTACAGGATGAAAAGAGAGAAGGTTGAACAGAAGAAAATAGGATGGGGGGGGGGGCGGCCAGGTGGCACAGTGAGTAAGAGTGTCAGCCCCAGCGTCGGGAGACCTGGGATCGGTTCTGGCCTCAGATACTTGGCACCCACACAAAAATAACTGGCTGTGTAACCTTGAGCAAGTTACTTAACCCCGATTGCTTTAAAAAGAAAATAGGATGGGAGGAAATACATAGTTAAAAATAATAATAATGGTGAATATGAATAGGATCAGCTTACCCATAAAATTTTAGTCAATAGCAGAATGGATTAGAAGTCAGATTCAAACAATATGTTGTTTACAAGAAACACTCTTGAAACTGAAAGCAAACAGAATTAAAATAAGGAACTGGAGCACAATCTATTATGCTTTAGCTGAGGTAAAAAAAAAAAAAAAGCAGACAAAGCAAAAGAAAAAAATAGCCCTAATTAAAAGATATAATCAGGGAAAGCATATTTTGCTAAAAGATATCATAGATACTAAAGTATTGAAAATATTAAACATATATTCACCAAATGATAGAGCATCCAAATTCTTAAAGGCACAAACAAAATCAATGCAGAAGGAAAGCAGAAACTGGGGGGTGGGGGGGAAGGGGAAGAGGGAAAGATTTTTTACAGCTAGTTTCTCTGATAAAAGTCTTCATCTCTCAAATATATAGGGAACTGAGTCAAATTTATAAATATAAGAACAATTCCCCAACTGGTAAATGGTCAAAGGATATGAGCAGGCAGTTTTCACAAAAAGAAATAAAAGCTACCAATAGGTATGTGAAAAAAACGCCCTAGATGACTAATAATTAGAGAAATGCAAATTAAAGCAACTCTGAGGTACCACCTCACATGTATGGGATTGGTTAACATTACAGAAAAGGAAAATGACAAATGTTGCAGGGAATGTAGAAAAATAGGAGCACTAATGCACTATTGGTGGAGCTGTAAACTGGGCCAGCCATCCTGGACATACCCTTTGACCCATTCATATCACTACTAGGGTCTGTATCCCAAAGAGAGCAAATAAAAAGGAAAAGGACTCTCTGTCTCTGTCTCTCTCTGTCTCTGTCTCTCTCTGTCTCTCTCTCTGTCTCTCTCTCTCTCTCTCTCTCTCACATACACACACACACACACACACACACACACATTTATAGAAGCTTTTTTTGTGGTATCTAAGAATCAAAATTTCAGGGGATGCCCATACATTGGGGAATAGCTAAGCAAGTTTCAGTATATGAATGTGATGGAATACTATTGTGCTTTGAGGTGGAAGATAGCTTCAAAAAAACCTGGGAAGGCTTATATGAATGAAGTGAGGAGATCATTGTATACAGTAACAACAAATATTATAATAATGATCAACTATGAAAGACTACTCTGAGTAATACAATGATTCATGACAGTTCCAAGGATTCACGGTGAAAATGCTGTCTACCTCTAGAGAACAAACTGATGAACTCTACAAAGTGAAGTATAAATTTTTCACTTTATTTTTCTTGCTTTTTTGCAATATAGCTAATATGGAAATATGTTTTCCATGATATATGTATCACATGTATAACTGATATAATTCTGCTTGTTTTTTCAATGGGTGAAGGAAGGGTTAGAGGGAGATAATTTGGAATTCAAGGTTTTTTTTTGGTTGGATATTTAAAATAAATAATAATTTTTAAAAATTCACTAAAAGCATCTCCAGAACAACTCTAGTAGTAGACAAAATGGTAGGTTGCTGCTATGCATTTTTTTCTGTATCCACATGGGTTTAATTTCTTTTGCTAGAATGCTATATTTTGAGAATTTTTCAGTCTACATAATTTGGAGGTTATGAAAGTTCAGTATGGTAATATTATTTTAAAACTTTTTTAAAGAAGAAGAAAATAAGTGAGAAAATGAGGGTGTTTTTGGTGGCAATTGGCTGGAGGCAGGGAGGAGATAGGAAAGAATGAGATTACTTGAGCAAGTAAAGGGCCTTGGTAGGGAGACAGGTGAAGGAGGAGGGAGTGGCAAAAGATACCTGAATGATAGAAAATGAGGAAGAGGAGAGAAGGAGCTCATGGCAAAGATTCTCAATTTTTTTTCTGTAAAATATGAGTCAAGGTTCTTAGCTGAGAGAATGTGGGGGTGGGGAAGGGAAGCCATGGGAGGTTTGAGGAGGAACAAAAAAGGAAAAGCTGCTGTAAAAAGTG
Source organism: Petaurus breviceps papuanus (assembly GCF_028583685.1). Classification (NCBI taxonomy): domain Eukaryota; kingdom Metazoa; phylum Chordata; class Mammalia; order Diprotodontia; family Petauridae; genus Petaurus; species Petaurus breviceps. The sequence continues at coordinate 300,404 of NW_027187353.1, forward strand.
AGATAATAAGTTGATAAGGAAGGTGCGGTAGGATTGTCTAGAAGCAGTGAGGACTCAGTTGAGGTCATGTAACATAAATTTGTAGTGGACCCAGTCAGAATGCTTAAGTGATTTTCTTCACCTTAGTGTAGTCTGTGTATAGGAGTGAAAGTGATCAATGGTGGGAGTGATCCAAGCCTGAGACTTGGCAGAGGACCATTAGAGATATATAAGGGGACTTGAGATTCAAGAGAGGAGGACAGAACTTGTTTAGTTCAGTTCACCAAGTACTCAAAATGGGGAGAAGAGGAGAGAGTGGCTAGTGCAGGGAGATGATCTAGGAGAGAATTGAGGGGTCAAAAATTGGAGGTAACAGTGTGGATAAAAAGTAGGGTTATATATGGGAACACTGGGGGAGAGGTGAAAAGCTAATAGACTATGAATGGATAAGGGAATTTCAGAATTCTTGAACATAGAGGATATACATCTGTGGATGGCAGATCAAGGGTATGACCATCTTTGTGTATGACTGAGGTTGGGTACAGGAATAGCTCATGGGAGATGAGTAGGTCAAGGAAATGAGTGGTAAGGGTATTTGAAGGAGAATCAATATGTTTGTTGTTGTCTAGTATGAGGGCAGGAGCTGAAGAGGAGGTAAAAATTGTAAACGAGGCATAGAACTCATTGAGTAAGGAATCTGGAGACATACCAATCTAAATAATAAAAAATAAAAATAAAATTGTGTTAAGATTGCATCTTGTTCTGGTCTCCCTAACCTTCCCCCACATCTAGTCATTATACTAAGTTTATAAGTAGCTAATCTAAAGGGGCAATAGCAGGAAATAAGATTGTAAAGGGGAACCTGGAAGTTATATACAAACTATCCAAAAGATCAAAGGAGCATAATTTACAAATCATATCATATATTAACCAAAAATTAAAAGCCATCTAGGTGCTGCTGTTAAGATTTTTGATCCTATAATATGTAATTCAGACAAGTTCCAGATCAGAATACCAGAAGTTGCTGATTATTTTGAGTGATATGAACATGCTCATTTTAAAGTTTTACCAACAACTTTGAGATGATTTGGATATGTTAATGAATTAATCCCAAGGTTGCACAGATAAAGGTTAGACTCTCCCCCTCCCCAAACTCCTTTAAAAATAAGACCTCAAACTCTTGTCTTCTTCTACTGTCTGTCCTGCCTAGCCATCCCCAGCACTCTTCTATCTCCACTGGGACCATATTACCAAGTACTCTCAACAATAAACCATCACATGAGTGATGCTGTCTGCCTCTCCACATTCCCATGCTACATGCCACTTTTCATCTTCCCCTCCCCTTCCTGTCCCCATTCCATCTACTTCTGTACCCCTTTCACTGCTTATCTTCCCTTTGTACTTTATTAAAGAGTGATTGCAGCTGTCATTGTAGGTTTCCCTGGTGGGTACCCCCAAAATCAGATGTGCCTGCCCTATTTCATAATTTCATAAATTATTTATCAATTAAGAAAAAAAGAGATAAGAGAGCAGAGCAGAAGGAAGGGGGAGAAAGGAAGGAAGGAAGGAAGGAAGGAAGGAAGGAAGGAAGGAAGGAAGGAAGGAAGGAAGGAAGGAGAGAGGAGAGGGGAGGGGAGGGAAGGAAAAGGGAGGGAAGAGGACAATTTATATTTCTCAAACCAAGATAACAATTACTACCAAAAATGTAAAACCTTATAGTAGCACTAATTTTTCAGAATTCTATGTAAGAGAAATAAAGGGAAAAGAGGGGGTAATACCAAGAAAGTAAGGAGTTGGTGTTGTGGTAGTCAGAATAAGAAGCTCCTATCTTTAATAAAGAGAAGCTCAAGTTAAAGAAAACTACAATTATTAAAATAGAACAAAGAAATGTTTTTTTTTTCAGGGAAATTTGCTAAGTTTGAGTTAAGCAAACAAATCTATAAACAAATCTACTAAGAAAGTGTCTTTTCCCTCTGACAGAATGAAAAGACAAACCTAACAATTATAATGCTAAATGTAAATAAATTAAACTCTCCAGTAAGCAAAAGTTGGAGAATGGATTAAAAAGTAATTCCAATGACATGCTGTTTATAAGAAATACATTTAATGAAGAATTATGTACATTCAAATGAAAAAGTGGTCTAAAACTGACCATTAAAATATTTTTATCAGTTCTATGATCTCTTGGTGTTGGAACTGAGGACAAGGTAAAGAAGTGATTCTAAGAACTAAAGTTCTAGTAAGCAGGACACTTACTGAGACAATGGCAGAAGTTAGAACTGGGCTGTAATGTTGTACTGATCCCTTGCATGGAACCAGGAAGCACCTGGTGCTGCTGCCCAATGGTCGTGAATGCTTTACAAGATGACTTTCAACCTGTGTCAAGAAATTATTCTAGAGCTCTTAAAAAAACAGATTTTACTGGTCTGAGATGGCTGTAGATGTAACTAGAAGTGTGAAATTTGTGCCACCTATGTAGACACAAAAAAGCATTACCAACTTGTACTGTATGTTTGGAAAATATAAGTACCAGCAAGCTCTTGGAATTGGTCCGTATTGATTTGCAGAATGAGATAGTAAAAAGATAAGCCACATCTTAATGATAAGCCACACTTCACCAGGTATGCATAAGAATACCCAGTCAGAAGTTAGAAATTAAATTAATATTTATTAAGCCTCTACAATGTGCCAGGTATTGTGCTATGTGCTTGGAATACAAATAAGAAAAATACATCTCTGCCTACAAGGAGCTTATAATCTAATGGGGGAAGATGACACGCAAAAAAAAGCTGAAAAGGGGAATTGGGGAGGCCACAAGGAGGTACCCAGTATGGGGGGTATTATGTTCTGTGGAACTGAGATGAAGCAGAGCTGGTGATGGAAAATGGACTTAACTGGAAAGTTCTCAAAGTTCTGAGAACTCTATAAAGGAAAACTGAGAGTTTCCTGCCCTATCCTCCAGCCCTCTTTATTAAAGAGTGATTGCAGCTGTCATTGTCGGCTTTCCTGGTGAATACCCCCCAAATCAGATGTGCCTGCCCTATTTCATAATTTCATAAATTATTTACTAATTAAGAAAGAGAGATAAAAAGGAGAGAGGAAGGAGGGAAGGAGGGAAGGAGGGAGGAGGGAGGGAAGGAAGGAAGGAAGGAAGGAGGGAAGGAAGGAGGGAGGGAAGGAAGGGGGGAAGGGAGGAAGGAAGGGAGGGAAGGAAGGAAGGAAGGAAGGAAGGAAGGAAGGAGGGAGGAGCCACTGAGGGAGTTGAGAAGATGCTGGGTCAATCAGCATGGTGATGAGATTTCAGGTGAGCACCATGTCCTGAGAAAGGCATGATGCTTCATAGAGTTAAAACCAAGCAGAATTGTTGATAGAAAATGAAGAGTTAGCTAGAAAGGTAAACTAGAAAGCATCTACTATAATTAAAAATGTTGTGGGGAAAGTATTTTTTCAGTTTATAGATTTTCTCCTAGGATCCAACTGGAACAAAACTAATTAAGGAAATGTTGGTCCTGGCAGGTATCAAAAAGCCTAGCCCTACCTCCTTAGCATCCATCTGAAGACTTATAACCTGAACATTTCAACTGCACTGTGTTGAATATAATGGAAAACCTGAGTCCAGAACTAAAGTTCAGGGGATTCAAAAGGGGCATTCCCACCCAACACATATGATCTCATCAGGAATAGTGGCATAGGCTTTACACCATAATTGCTCATGTTCAGTTGAGAACCATGTCTACCTGTCTCTTTGGGTTTTGGAACACTATATGAAGTAAATAAATGCAACTTCTCACAATCACTATGTCTCTTAAATGAGAAATAAAGTGAAAGGAGCCCACCAACTAGCCAGAAGAATTGCCACAGAAATAGAAGCTGATAGGAAGCTAGATTATATCATCAAGATCTTCGACAAGGAAACAAGGATCCTGCTGAGAAGCCTTAACACTCAAGGTTCTCACAAGCTAGCTGATTGATAGAAAGTTAACCTCTACAAAGTGATTGAGCAAACTGGAAACTTACCTATTTATAGAACAAAAATTTCAAGATAAATGACCATAACCACCAATTTATTGCTATAATGGTAATGTAATTTGAATTTGAAGATCCCTTTGTATTGGCAAAGGTAACAGGTACTTAGCATTTAGTAATTAATCAAGCCTCTGTTAAAGAAACAGAAGGTATGAACCCCTGTTGCTGATGTAACTGGAAGGCGTTGAAACAGGAAATGGCAGAAACAGAAAGGAGCTAATGCCATGTGTGTATATAAGGAGAAGCTCCTGCTGGGTCAGACAGATTTTCTTGGAGCCAGGTTCTGGAGGCTGAGGAAGAGAGGCCGAGGTTAGAGAGAAAGGCTTTTATTTTGAGAACCTGGATGAAGTGATTTTGATTCTGGGAACCAGCAGAAGACTGAGGAAGCATGACTGCGATTGTAGGTATTTTGTCTGTTTGTGGCTTTGTTAAGCCTTGACTTCCCAGGAACAGAGACTGTGAAGGATTTAAGATGGACTGGACACTGTGAACTTCAGTGTAGAGCAGGGACTACATGGAGAGCTGGACAAGGAGCTGGGAGCTGTCTGCCTTTGAACCCAGGTGGCAGTTTGGTGAATCCAGGTAGGAGCTGGGACCATAGAAAGGGATACAGGGAATCTGAGAGCCTACCTGGGGTCAAGATGAAGAGATCTCTCCGTGGATACTGAGTAGTGACTGATTGAAGTTGTAACTTACTTATGACCTTGAAATTGTAACTTATTTGTGACTGAGGGGTGGATGGCCTGTGTATTTTACACTACCCCTTAATAGAGTGCTAAGTAGTGACTGATATTGTAACTTAGTGTGCCCCATGAGTGGAGAACTTTGACTTTTGTATTTTGTGACCCTTAAGGAGGCAAGCCTCCTTAAGGATGATTGAATAATTGAGTTGATTGAATGATTGAGTTACTAAGTGATTGATCAACTAAATGATTATACTTTGTTCAAAATCATGTGACCACTGTGGTGAAAACTATGTGGTCATTTCTGTGATAAGTTGTTGTGAATGTTGTATTTTGATTTTCTGTGATAATTTGTAACATTGTGAATACTGTACCTTGATTTTCTGTGAATGTTTTACTCTGATTTGTTATTGAATAAGCAGAGTGTTCACTGTACTGTGTAATCAGAACCTTGAAAAGCTGTTCACAGCAGCATTCTTCTGGAAAGCTGGTTGTGTGTGGCTTTACAATTGCTCATAGGAGAGTCAGTTCAACATTCCAATGAGCAGCTGGTGAGACATGATAGACACTCATCCCAGTGAATACTAAGTATTCATTAGTGGTACAAAATCTACCAGACTCAGACGATGTGAGCACTGAAATGGATTATTCCAATGAACAAGATGAGATGTGTTATTGAAGGGGAGGAAGACTGAACCTGGAGGAAACTTGCCTAGAACTGTTATTACAGAAACTCCTAGAACACAGACAAAATCTCCAGAGCACACATACCAAGAACCAACCTGCCCCGTTGGTAGCCCAGGTGTAAACAAAGAAGCCTATAATGATCCTGATGGTCCTTCTCTCCCACCTTATACAGGCATTCTTCATCTTTTTTGTGTGTGTCAAGGAACTCTTTTGGCAGTCTGGTGAAGGTAAAATGGGCACCTTCTTAATGTTTTTAAATATATCAGATACATAAGCTTAAAAAGGAAACCAAAAGTTAGTGACAATAAGTATGTGACTTTCTTCCAACCAAGTTCAAGGGCCTCCTACACTCTGTCCTTCGAGGGAAGGAGATAGCTGTGAACTCCAAGCTAAGAATTCTCTGATCAATTAGTCAAATAGCATTTATTGAGCACCACTATGTGTCAGGCAATGTGGGAAGCACTGGGGATGCAAAAAGAGTCAAAAGACAGTCCCTGCTCTCAATGAGCTCACATTTTTTTTTAGAGGGGAGAAGGTAGGGCAATTGGGGTTAAGTGACTTGCCCAAGGTCACATGGCTAGTTTTTTATGTTGTGTCTGAGGTTGGATTTGAACTCAGGTCCTCCTGACTCCAGGGCCAGTGCTCTTAGTCACTGTGCCACCCAGCCACCCCTGATGAGCTCACTTCTAAGTGAGGAAAAGGCAAGCAAAAAACTCGAATATGAGAACAGAAGCAAATGAGGCTCCTCAAACCAGTCACTAGACTAATTACAGGTAAACCTGAAATAAGTTACATACCTACCTAGGAAATAATATTAGAGACTGCCCACAGGACGTGTGCCTTACATGTAATTGTACATGTTTGTGTACATGTTGATTACTATATGTTTGAATGTTTGTCATTTAGCTGTGTTGTATTCATGCTATGGCAATATCTATTTGTTTTACTAACTAGTAATAATATTTTTGGTTTTGTTGTTTTTGTTTAAAAATAGGCCTATTGATAATGTTATTGTTATAGTTAGCTAGCTTTGCCCAGGCAGTTAGATGTCCTTTCCTTGTTGTTCATGAGTATTGCTGTGTGCCATGGATGTGCAAGTAACTCTGGCTCTCTGAATTTACTGCATCCTGCTGAAAGACAAATAAACGCAGCACACAGGAGGGCTGCTAGCACAGGTTCACTCTTGATCTGGTCAGACAGGAAAGGCACTCAGAAGGGACTAATAATCTTATTTAATTCTAGGCTAGTTTTCTCAGAAGAGGATTGCTGATAAGGGGAGGACAGATTCCTACAGCATTCCCTAATCACCCTTCTCTGGTGGGCCAGCAAGAAGGGTACCCCTACGTCTTGATGGGGTCAGTTGAGACAGGCACAACTAGTGCATCCCCTAAATCCCCTCGAGCCTCAATGGGGGCCAGTTGAGGCACACACAGCATTCCTGCATTCAATTCCCATTCACTGATCACCTGTGTTATAGGGGTAACAGACAAAGAAGGTGTCCTGCCAGCAACAGCCTCACAAGGTTACATCACCCCATCCCTGTATCTCACTGCACAGTCGCAGTGGATGTTTATATTATGTATCATTATATAATGCTGCACAAGCGTGGTGGAGATGTTTTGAACCATAGTTATGAAAACTCATATCTAATACCTGGGAACAAGAGATGGTTATGGCTAGAGATCCTGGGAAACTGAACTCTAAGAAATAATAACAAAAATCCCCTTTACACACACTAAAATCCACCTCACTGACACTAAAAATTCACCTTACTTACACCTGCACATGAGTGAAATATCTTGTCAGGTGATGCTGGGGATAGTGCCATGTCTATTACAAATATTGTTAAGACAGATTTCTTTTCTTTTTTTCCAACAATACCACAGGTTGGTTACCTGGGTCACCAGGAGAATCACTCTTGTTGAAAGTGCTGAGTCTGTTTATGCAGCATAGTGACAGATTTCAATCTTAACCCAACAGATTTTTGCAAGGGGACTGCTCTTCTCTCAGTAGGAACTCAACAAGCTTTTCTCCTTTACATGGTATACATTCTTCTGTTGATCCTCTTCCCTCAAATATCTGGGCTAGTGTCCATACGCATTCCCCTCAACTGACATCTGGCTGTGCACCCATCAGATCATTCCCTGCCACTGAGACCCTCTTAGACAGTCATTGTCATCACCTTCTCTGACTCAGTCACTTTCTACTGTCTTAGATCCACTGTTATCCATCCCCTATCAAGCCTCTCTACGCTAGCCTACTGGGAGACATGATTCTCATCCAGACAAAATGGCAATTTTTGACCTAGTATCTGTCTACCACGGTCAGTAAGTAAATAAACACTTATTAAATACCTACTATGTGCCCCATGCTGTGTTCAGTGCTGGGGAATATGAAGAAAAGCGTGAGCTAGCCCCTGTCCTGCAGAGGTAACAATGTAACAGGAGAGACAACATGAGTACAATTCTGTGTAAACAAGGAATGTGTGTGTGTGTGTGTGTGTGTGTGTGTGTGTGTGTGTG
>NW_027187353.1:308700-340572 GCF_028583685.1 Petaurus breviceps papuanus
AGAGAGAGAGAGAGAGAGAGAGACAGACAGACAGACAGAGAGAGAGACAGAGAGAGAGACAGACAGACAGACAGAGAGACAGACAGAGAGGGAGAGGGAGGCAAAGAGGGGGGATTTTAGCTGGAACTTGAAGGAAGCCAGGAAAGCCAGGAGTCAGATACAAGGAGGAAGAGAATTCTAGGCATGGCAGACAGTCAATAAAAATGCCTAGTGTCTTGTACAAGGAGAAGAAAGGAGGCCAGTGTTCGTGAATCAAAGAATAGAATACTTGGTGTGAAAAAACTGGAAAGGTAGGAGTGGGCAAAGTGGGCAGTAAAGGCCTTTGAACAACAGATAGAAGATTTTATATTTTCCCCTGAAGGTGATAGGGAGTTAACTGGAATGTATCGAATAGTGTGGTGACATGGTCAGACCTGTGGTTTAGGAAGATCATTTTGACAGCTGAGTTGAAGATGGATTGGAATGGGGAGAGATGAGTTAGACAGATCCACCATCAGGCTATTGGAATAGTCCAAGCTTGATGAGATGACTTACACTGGACAGTGGCAGAGTCAAAGGAGAGAAGAGGGGGTCCATGAGAAATGTTACAGAAGTAGGAAAACAAGACTTGACAAAAGACTGGATTGGGGGACTGGGGGAGAAGGTGAGAGGGTAAGGAGTTGAGGATGACATGTAACTTGTGAGTCTGCAATATTGGGCCTTAACACAAATAAGGGAAGTTTGGAAAGAAGTAGTGATTTGGGGAAAAGATAAGAGTTTCATTTTGGACATGCTGAGTTTAAGATATCTTTGGGACATCTGGTTCAAGATGTCCAGTACGCTGGAGATGCTTACCACAGAGTGGCTGTCTATAGACTTGAGTGTGACTCTCATTCTCTCTGCAGCAAGACCTTCTTTGGTTAGAAGACTCCTAACTTTAAAAAAACAACAATTTTTCTTCCTCAGAGTGTGGATGAGTAAAAATTTCTACTTTTCTACTCAAAAATTGAGTCCTGGCAAGTAAAAACAAAACAACAGCAAAACAACCAAATTACTATCTAGTACAGTCCTCATGATATTGAAAGCCTTCGGCTCCAGGCTACTCATATTGAAATCACTACATCTTTCAGCAAAAGACAATGGGAAAGCCTGAGGCAAAACCCAGTGTAGCTTTAGAGTCACAGTTAAAATTTCAAGGCTAGAAATATAAAATTGGAGAAAAGAAGAAAAAAAATCAACTCTCAGCCCCCAAGTATAATAGTAGCAGTTACTATGGTCTATATGGCTGAAGACTTACATAGCTCCCTTAGAGTAGAAAGAGATAGAAGAACCAGGACATGGTTAGGGTGTACAATTCCCAACTTCCTTCCTTCCTTCCTTCCTTCCTTCCTTCCTTCCTTCCTTCCTTCCTTCCTTTTTCTCTTCAAATTTGTCTATAAGACTGAGCTCATGTGCATTTTGAAGTAAATGAAGGTTGGAATATAACACTTTCTGGTCTTTACCTCTCTGTTTATTACTTTGACTGGGTAATAATTCAGTAGGTGGAGGTACTATGGAGAAATAGCTCCTTGTTCTCTGTAAATTTTGCCCTAAAGGCTGTCCCTGAAAACAAGAATTAAATGAATCTTTACTCATTCTTGACCAACTCTACCTCTTCCAAACAGTACACTAAAGGCAACCATGGATGGCTAGCAAACCTGTAGCAAGATGCAAGATAGAAATCATGGAAGGATAGATGATACTCGGGGTATATAGACTCTTGGACTTATGAGTGAGATAAAACTCTCAGGTCAGTCAAGAAGTCTACTCTTAGCAGTCCCTGGGGAAGGGCTAGGGATGGGGGTAGGGGACAATAAGAGGAAGGTAACAAGCATTTACTAAATGCTGACCATGCACCACATACTGTGCTAAGCACTTTACAGATATATTATCTCCTTTGATCCTCGCAATAGCCTTGGGAAGTAGGTACTATTATCATACCTGTTTTATAGTTGAGAGGAAATTGAGATAGACCTTTGTTAAGTGACTTGCCCAGGGTCACACTAGGTCTTCCTGACTCCAGGTTCAGCTCAGTGCACTTCCTCTCCACTTTTCTCTGCAAAGTCTTTCCACACGTACAGCCTCACAGGTTCAGAAGTCTCTCAGCCAATCAGAAAACACATCTCCCTCATCTGTGCAGCACATACAATCACAGGGAGGTTCTCCAGGGCAGTCCCAATCCCTCCTGAGTTTTAAATACTCCATTACAAAAATGTTAAAAAGCTATGGTAGAGTAGAGGAAACACTGGGTTTGGAGTCAAAGAACCAGGCTTAAAGCCCAGACCTGGAATTGTATGCATGAAGCAGAACACAACCTCTTAAGGTCTCGGTTTTTTCATTTGTGAAATGAGGGAGCTAGACAAAATTACCTCGGAGATATCTTCCAGATTTAAACAATAAACCTATGATGCTAAATAGTACTTGTAATTGAAATGAAAGGGAAGCAATCAATATAATAAATCACATTGGAAAGAGAAAAAAATGAAAATTATATGATTGCATCAATTGTATAGCTAGCCTTCAATAAAACACAACATTCATTTGTTAAAAAGACAAAAATAGAAATCTAGATTGTGATAGCAAAATAATGATGATATCTCTCCTAGATCACTGCTTTGTCTGGGGGGTGGGGGGGTGTTGAATAACTCAGTGAAAGTACACTGTGTAGGGTTACCTAGTCATAATGACAGATAAGTCATTGCAAAGAGTTCTGACAAAAGGTGGTCCACTAGAGAAGGAAATGGCAAACCCTCCAGTTTATTTGCCAAGTAAACCTATGGACAGCATTAAAATGATAAAAGGTATGACATTGGAAGATGAGTCCCTCAGACTAAAGGTGTCCAGCATCCTACTGGGCAACAATGGAGAACAACTACAGGTAGCGCCGGTATCAATGAAGCCACTGGGCCAAAGCTACATCTCCTGTGGACGTGTCTGGTGATGAAAGGAAAGGCCAATGCTGTAAAGATCAATGTTGCATTGATCAGTGGATTGGAAAAGACCAGTTTATACCCCAGTTCTTGAGAAGGGCCATCATGCCGAAACATGTTCAAATTACTGAATAATTGCACTCATTTCACACACCAGCAAGGTTATGTTTAAGATTCTGCAAGCTAGGTTTCAGCAATATATGAACTGAGAATTACGAGAAGAGCAGGCTGCTTTTCAAAGAGGTAGAGGAACTAGAAACCAAATTGTGAACATTCATGGATTATAGAGAAAGCAAGGGAGTTCCAGAAAAACATCTACTTCTGCTTCATTGATTACACTGAAGCCTTTGTGTGGATCATAACAAAATGTGACAAGTCCTCAAAGAGATGGGGGTACCAGATCACCTTACTTGTCCCCCAAGGTACCAGTATGCAGGCTAAGAGGCAACAAAACCAAACATGGGACAACTGATTGGTTTAAGATTGGGAGAGGAGTATAACAAGGCTGTGTGTTGTCACCTTATTTATTTCTTATTCAAAGTACATCATGTGAAATGCCAGACTGGACAAATCAAAAGCCAGAATTAAGATTGTTGGGAGAAATATCAACAATCTCAGATATGCTGATCATACCACTCTGATGGCAGAAAGTGAAAAAGAATTAAGAAGCTTTCTGATGAGGGTGAAAGAAGAGAGTATCAAAGCTGGATTGAAGCTTAATATTTTTTTTTAAATGAAGATCTTGGCAACCAGTCCCATCTCTTCCTGGCAAATAGAAGGAGAAAAAATGGAAGTTGTGCCAGATTTTATATTCTTGGGCTCAAAGGTCACTGTAGACAATGGTGACTGCAACCATAAATGAGTCATTTTGACTATTATAAATTAACTACAAAGGCTATGTGAAGGAAGTTGTTATCTGCAGCTAGAGAACTGATAAATAGAAGTATGTATAGAATGATTTTGCATATATCTGTATATACACACATATTTATTTCTAATGATAGTCATCTCTAGGGTGGAAGGAAAGAGAAGGAAAAAAGATGAAATTTACATGATAATTTTATTGTATATTTAAAAGGAATATGAAGTTGTACATAATAAATTTGCAGTTTCAGGTGTAATCGTCTTCTTTTATTATACTATATTATGGAAATGCTTTTTTATTCTTTATCTAATAATATTCTATAATATTATTATTATAAATTAAAAACAAAAGAAATTTTTTAAAAAGAAAAGAAATGACCTTAACCAATTGGGTTTGTACTGTTGGTAAAGAATTTTCATCTAAAAATTAAACAATATCAAAACCTGAAAGAAAAAAATGACATTTGTTCCTCTATGACAAATCTGGACAACATACTAAAAGGCAGAGACATTACCTTGCAGACAAAGATCCATATAGTCAAAGCTGTAGTCCTTCTAGTAGCGATGTATGATTATGAGAGTTGGACTATAAAGAAAGCTGAGCACTGCAGAATCAACACTTTTGAATTGTGGTGCTAGAGAGGACTTTTTGAGAGTTCCTCGGACAGCAATGAGATCAAATCAGTCAATAGTTAAAGAAATTAATTCAGACTTCACTGGAAGGTCAAATGCTGAAAATGGAACTTAAATACTTTGGCCACATAATGAGAAGACAGGACTCACTGGAAAAGACTGAAGTGGGAAACGATTGAAGGTGAAAGGAAAAGGGGATGGTAGAGGATGAGATAGACAGAGAGTGTCATGGAAACAACAAATATAGTTTAGACAGACTTAGGGAGATAGTGGAGGATAGAAGGTCCTGGTGTGCTATAAACCATGGGGTCGCAAAGAACAGGATATGAATGAACAAGTGATATTCATGATATTATGATATTTATAATTATAATCATAAAATAATCTGCTAAAATAGTATACATGAAACAATATATTAATATTATATACAACAGAGAAACAAAATTATTACCTGGCATTTCTATACTACTTTCGTGCTTTACAAAGTGTTTTACATATACTATTTCATTTGATCCTCCCAACAAACCTGTCAGGTAGGTATTATAGATACTATCATTCCTACAGATATTATATATGTCCTATATATTTCCATAGATATTATATATTTATATATATGCATATCTCCTACAGAGATATCATTCTTCCAAAAAACAAAGCTGAAACTCAAAGGAGCTAGAAAATTTGCCCAAGTTCAAATAACTAGTGGGCATGAGAAGTGGGATTCCAGTTTCCTACATTCCAAATCCAGTATTCTTTCTACTAAACAATGCTGCCTTTTCTCTCTTACATTCTCTGTTAGTAAAGCCAGATGTAAAACAAGGTTGTCCACCTTTACCATTCCTTGGGAAAAGGAAGATGTGGGAGAGATGGTAGTAAAATTAGGTGAATTCTGAACTGATTGAATGAATAGACTCCAAGAGTTGTCATTCATGCTTCAATGTACCCTTGGGAGGGTCTCCAGGGTCATATCTCAGGAATCTGTGCTGTGTCCTGGGAGTCTGTGCTTAGCTTTATGCTCTTTCATATTTTTTTTTATCACTGACTTGCATAAAGGCATAGATGGCATGTTTATCAGATTTGCAAATGACTCAAAGCTGGTAGGGAGAGCAAACACACTGGATGGCAGAGGCAGGATCCAAAAAGATCTTAGGCAGAAGTTTGTCTGAAAAAGATTTTAGTTTTCAAAAATTGCAAGCTCAGTGTGAGTCAACAGAGTAATACAGAAGCCAAAGATGCTAATATAACATTGAGAGGTGATAATTCCTCTGTACTCTGCCTGGTTGCACTATATCGGGAGCCCTGTGCTTATTTCTATGCATCATAGTTCAGGAAGGACATTGACACCCTGCCGAGCTTTCAGAGAAGGGCAACCAAGATGAACAAGGTTCTTGAGTCCTGTCATGAGGATCAGTTAATGGAATGGAATTGCTTAGCCTGGAGAAGAAGACTGGTGTGTGTGTGTGTGTGTGTGTGTGTGTGTGTGTGTGTGTGTGTGTGTGTGTGTGTGTGTGTGTGGTGTGCATCTGTTTATATGGGCAGAGTGTGATAACTGTCTTCAAGCACTTGAAAGGCTGTCTTACAGAGGAAGAAACAGATGTGGGGAAAATGTAGCAGAAATAGGTAGAATTTGAAAGAATCAAATTTAGGCATAATGGGAGGCAAAACTTCCTAAGAATTAGTACTATCTAAAAGTGGGTTGGGCTGTCTTGGGAGGGAATGGGCACCTGCTCATTGTAGGTCTACAGCCAGAGGCTGGATGACCATGTGTTGGAGAGAAGATTCATTTCCAAATATGGATCATACTCGATGGCTGCTGAGTTTTCTTCTAGCTCTGAAAGTCTGTGTATAAAGCTGGGCTGTGTAAGTCCAAAGTTTAGGGCACTGGGCCATGGAGAGCAAATGTAACACCAATCACTGTATCAGACAGACCAAATTCATATGGAAAAACAGGAAGGTTAGAAATATCTAGAGGGGGGTGGCCAGGTAGCTCAGCAAGTAAGAGCACTGGCCCCAGTGTTGGGATGATCTGGGGATCAAATCCAGGCTCAGATACTTAGCACCACACCCAGAAATAACTGGCCATGTAACCTTGAATAAGTTACTTAACCCCAATTGCTTAAAAAAAAAAAAGAAAAATCTAGAGGATGAAAAATAGAACTAGTGAATGCAGTACTTACTCTACCAAGTTTCAAAATGTATTATAAAGCAATAATTATTTTTTTAAAAACTGTCTTATCCTGTAAATAAACATAAAGAAAGAGATCAATAAAACAGAATAGAAATTCAGAAATGGACCCTAAAGGACAGAAAAGATCTGTTTTTGAAAAATCCATGACTAAAAAGCTCTAGGGAATAGAATCTCTATTTGCTGAAAACTGTTCACAAAAGTGTACACTGGGTAGGGAGTTGTCAAACACGCAGGGACGAAGAGAATATAAATAGGGAGGGAAGAGAAGCTGTGGGAGTCACACAATCGAAGAATTCTTAACAGCTGACACATTGTATAATGAAGTGACAAGTGCTTCCTTGGGCCCAGAAGACCTGGGTTTGAATCCTGACTCTGCTCCTTACTTACTTACCTATGTGACCATGGTGGAGATACTTATCTTGTCTGGATCTCGGCCTGCCTAGCCACTCCCTAGTCATCTCCATGATATAATGCTGACATTCAGGCATCCTCCTCTTCCTCCACCATCTTCCTATGACCCTAAGCTTAATTCCCCACTCTACCTCACACCTTCCAAACTCCATTTCTAAGAACACATTCCTGTGTCCTGGAAA
The DNA here is from genome assembly GCF_028583685.1 of Petaurus breviceps papuanus. Classification (NCBI taxonomy): domain Eukaryota; kingdom Metazoa; phylum Chordata; class Mammalia; order Diprotodontia; family Petauridae; genus Petaurus; species Petaurus breviceps. The sequence continues at coordinate 315,927 of NW_027187353.1, forward strand.
GGGTAGGTCAGTCATTTGCTCTCTGACTCCAATCACCCACCATTCTCTCTTTCTTCCTTGTTCTAACTAATGTCCCTTGGTCACCACTCCCTTATAAGTAAGGACATTCCTTATTTGGAATATCAGCTCCCTTAGAGCAGGAACTTTCTTGCTAGCTTGTATTTATATTTTCAGCACTTACCTTAATAAGACCTTAATAAATGATTTTTCCTTCATTCATTCACTTACCCTCTTAGGGCTTCAGTTTCTTCATCTGTAAAATGAGGAAACTGGACTAGATGACCTTTGAGACTGCATCTAGCTCTATGATCTTCCCCAATGAAGAGTGATCCATGGCTACCTCTAAGAATCAATGACTGGCTTAGCCTTCCACCTAGTTATTTTACTTAACCATTTGCCCTGTCTTCAAGGAAAGACATTTGTTGAGAGATGACTTGGACTCTCCAACTGGAATGCTTCCAGTCCTAAATCAGGCAAACCACAGATTTCTTTGTGATGTTGGCATGCCCCTTACTCCACACACACCTACGCCCCTCATTATTATCTGCTTATTATTATTCCTGAGAATTTTCACTTTTAAAGGCTTAGTTGGGGGAACATTTTCTTGTCACTGGCAAACCAGGAATCCCTGGTAGAGGATTTGTTTTTATCAGCCTATGGGTGGCAAGAGGGAATAGGGTAATTGACTTGAGTTAATTAAAATAAAAGAAAGAGGGGCGGCGAGGTTGGGGCAGTGAATAGAGTACTGTCCCTGGAGTCAGGAGGACCTGAGTTCAAATGCAGCCTCAGACACTTGACACTTACTAGCCGTGTGACTTGGGCAAGTTACTTAACCCTAATTGCCCCTCCAAAAAAAAAAAACCAAATACCAGAAAGAGTTATTATCAGTACCATGCTATGTGGATTTAACCAACTTTGTGAATTATGAGGTTTCAAACTCTGTCTGTGACACTTATTAGGGTTGTGTACATGGGTTCTCTGGGCCTCAATTTCCTCATCCCGAAAATGAGGAATGGGTGAGTTGTATAACACCACAATCCACCAAGGAATAAAGTTAGGGCCACCTAAGGACAATGGAGTAGGTGTGATGGGCATGAGGAGAAGTGTAAACAGAAGACAATCTCAATGCACTAGCATTAAGGAATAGAGTAGGAATGCAAAAGGTTTCCTGCAGAAAGTGAGATTTGGTCTGAGTCTTAACAGAAACCAGAGAGACAAGGACCCAGAGGTGAGCAGGGAGCGCATTTGAGGCATGTGCAACAGCCAGTGAAAAGAGAAGAGGTGGGGGATGGAGAATTGTGTGAGAAGCCACTGTCACTGGACTAAAGTGTAAGAAGACCAGAAAGGTAGAAAGAGGTCAGTGTGTAAAGGGCCTTCAAAGCCAAGGGATTTTATATTTGATCCTGAAGGTAATAGGGAGCCAGTAGAGTGACAAAATCATTCCTTTAATTAGAATAATCACTTTGGCAGCTTAGTGGAAAATGCCCTGGACTGGGGAAAGACTTGAGGCAGGAAGACCAGCCAGAAGGATACAGATATGAGATGATGAGAGCCTGTAATGGTAAAGGGGATTTGAAGATCTTCCCTGTCCCTTGTAGTGGCAAATTAACAAGTTTCAAGTTGAGCCTAGCCCTTGATTACATCAAGCCTTTGTTAAGAAACAGAATTTGTGAAACCCATAGTTGGATGAATTTGCTGATGCAACAGAGAAGAGTGAAACAGGGAGGAGCTAATGACCAGGATAAAAAGCTGGACATAAGCTGAGAGCCAGCCAGAACTCCTGGGAGCAAGCCATGTGGAGGCTGAGGAGCTACTATAAGTGAGAGAGGGGCATTCTTGGTTGAGGGAGTCTGTTTTGTTTTGAAGGCCTGACAGAGGGAAGGTTTGGAAAGGCTTGGGAATGTGGGTGTTTGCTACATTGGTTATATGTACCAACTTCATGGTTACTGTAATGAATTTGGCTTTCTGGTTTGGGGACTTGGTTTTCTGGTATTTGAACAAATACTTTGGTTCTGTCCTCCATGTGGAGAGACTGTTACATCTTGTGATTCACAATTACATCAGCATATTCATAGCCACTGTGGGCGCTGTGAATGTCGCACCAATGTTACAAAGCCTGTACCAGGGTGGCAGCTATATGAATGGAAAGAAGAAGACATATATGAGAGAGGTTATCTTGGCAAGAGATTAGTCATATAGGGTGAGTATGAGTGAGGAATTGAGGATAATGCTGAAGTTGTAAGCTGGAGACTGAGAGGACAGTGGTTTGTTATACAAGATGGCTCTCTGTGAGGGGATCCTGGAGGAAATCATAATGATGTTTAAAAAAAAGAACCTGAAATCAATAAAAACTTATTTTTAAAGAAAATAAAATTCCCACTTTCTCAGCAGACAGAAAGGTACTTGTTTTGACTAAAAAAGGCCTTCTTTTCTTTTCCAACTTATGATGAGTAAGAGTCAACCAAGAATCTGTTTATGTCAACTAGGCAGGAGCTTAATTAAGCAGAGGATGTGGAATCATTCAAAAATTTCCATTCAGACTTGCCTTTGGATAAGACAAAATAAGAATAATATATTCAAGTAGGCAAAATTAAGAATGAAATGAACTAATAGCTAGTCGGCAGAAACTCTAATGGCATCAAACTGTGTCTCTTTGATAGAGTTCTGTAATTTAGCACTATGGCCTAATGGCATAATCAGCAGAGTGAGTTAGGAGACTTGAACTGTATTTCCAGTTCTATCCCTGGCTCATTGCCACTAACATAGCATTGCCGTGACCATCTCCTATTATTGTCACTTGGAATCTCAGCTACTTAAAGAAGGCAGGCAGCATGAAGGAAACAAACAACACCCCTGGCCCACAAACTATAGAATAGGGCGGACCCGACGCCATCATTGACATCACATGGATCTGGGCAAGCAGTTTCAAATCTTAGGGCCTTGGTTCCTTCAGCAGTGAAGTAGAGTCCATGTGTTCTCCTCACCAGCTGACAACTTTGTAGCAGAGGGCAGAGAATACCTGTACTTTACAAATAGCTCCTTTCAGTAATGCTCCTTATATGTACTGGATTGTATTTGGCACAGGAGAGACAGAGATCTCTGCCTCAAGGCAGTTACATTGTAATAGGGACAATAAGAACATAGATCACAGTGGATAGAGTGATGGTCGGGTGTAGAGTTGGGAAGACATTTGGACTCCCACCTCTGATACTTACCAGTTGTGCTCTCAGGTAAAAGTCACTTAACTCCTCTGTGCCTATTTCCTTATCTGTAAAATAAGGATTAATAATTTTTACCTCAGATAGTTGTTGTGAGGGTCAAATTAAATAATTTATGCAAAGTGATTTGTAGAATTTAAAGCACCATATAAATCTGTCATTAAAAAAAACCTAGACCTGTGAATCCATCAATGTAGGGAACTCCCAGTGTAGAAACCACCTCTACAGATACAGACTGACAGTTCCTTTGTAGGTTATAATCCAAGGAAGTTATCTGGTGCATTTGGAGGTAAGTGACTTATCCATGGTCACACATTCTGTACCAGAGGTGGGTCTTCTTGACCTTGAGGGACTATGTCATGTTACCTCATTATTAATGTGATAAGAATGATCACAAAAGTAATATGAAGTGCTGTGAGACCAGATGAGAAAATGGAAAGGGAAATATTATTATTGTTATTATTATCATAATCACTCTTGTCATTTGGAGGCACATGACAGCCCTTGGACGTGTGCCAAACCAGAATTACTTAGGGGAGAAAAAGCACTTTTTAGAGTTATTTGTTCAGAGCCATTGACAAATGTAAAATTGGCTTCAGGAACATGTTTAAAGAAAACAAAAAGATCCCGCATCATTTGTAACTGTTGGCAGTTAACAATTCAGGTTCATGGTGTCACTTCCAGGCATCTCAGCTCACAAGAGACAGCTGTTTCCAAGGGTTGTCTAGGCAGCAAACAACAGCTAACAAACAGGACGAGGACACAGTACAAGGGTATAGTCAGTGGGGGAGCCTAGATGCCAGCAGGGGCTAGCAGGGAGGCACTGAGCGCCAGCGCTAATGTTTGAGACCACTGGTGCGGCAAACTGGGACATTAGTTACTAATACTCAGCTCCCACAGATGGTAGGAGGATTGATAAAATGATGACTGTAAGGCTTTGGACCCCTTGAGAAATAAAAATTCTAGTCACAAAACAGCAATGTCACAGGTTTCCCTCTCTACCCTGGAATCACATGTTACCTGGGTTCAATGTGAATGCTAACATTTGGTTCATGCCTCCTTCCAGTGTATTTTCTACCAACAGATCAGGCAGGCACCATAAATAACAATGGCAAATTATTTGCATTTATTGCAAAATAAATACAAGGAAGAACCAAGCAATTAAATCATTCTTAACTCCTTATACCCAATAATAACAATAACACATTTTTATAGCCTATTAAGGTTTGAAAAACACCTTCCTCATAACAACCTTATAAAGTACATAATAGTAGTATTATTTCTCCTGTTTTATTGGTGAGAAAACTGAGCCTCTGAAAGGTTATTTTTCTTGCCCAATCACAGATAGTGAGTGACTGAAGTAGGATTTGAACCTGGGTCCTCTTATTCTTCTATATCTAAAACAATATTGACTATGCTATTTCTCAAATGGGGACAATCAGGGGTATGCAGTAAAGGATTAACAACTGATTCTCCAGAAAAATGTGCATGATGTACTTTAAAGCTTAAATCTGCATTATTAACATTCTCTTCATCACCTTAAGTCCAGACAATCAATTGAACAATAATTGAGCCCTGATTTGTAGCATTTGCTGATTTCCAACGTATAGAGGCTCACACTGAAAATTTAACAATTGGCTCACCAGTTCAAACTAGCTCCAGCACATTCCTGGGTACAATCTTCCACACACTTAGGCACCAGTTGAGGTGGGGAGCAACTCCTTAGAAAAAACTTACATTCTGAGATGGTAAGGATTTCCATCATTCATTAGTGTCATGTCTGGAACCCTCCTCCTCCTATACTAGTCAGTTTTCTCCATTTTCCACAGATCTTTGGCATGACTGAAGCACTCTGATGCTTGCTGGCCCTACTCACTGCCAGCCTCATCAAGGCTGGGAAGCTTGCCACCGTGATGCCACAGTTGTCACCTGCCAAAGCTCTGTCCTCTGTTGCCATTCTGTGTTCTCTCCTCCTCTGCTTGGCCACAGCTCATCGTGCTGGTGATCTGCCATTTGCTGACAGTCCACTCTACTCTTGGCTCCCACCACTGCTGCTGCTGGGAAGTGTTATCTCTTTTTAGAGTAAGACCACTTGGGGCACGGACTTTTGCCTAGTCAAAATGTCTTCAACTCTATTATTAAATAGCCCTGCAATGAAAGGTCCACCTAAAGTAGCCTTGCCTCCCAAAGAAATGTCCTCAACTCCTTGTTGAATGAATTCCAGCTACAACTTATCTGTCTTGAGGGGAGGCAGCTTGTCATTTCACATACCATCAGCACCTCCCTCTCCAAGGCTGGGGAAAAAATTCACATACTTTTTTCTATTTGTCCTTTCAACATTCAATGGTTCAGTCATCCAAAGCACCTGGATCCTAGAAAATACCCCAAAACACTGTAAAGGAAGCAGCAAAGGCCTTTGTTGGCATTCTAGCAATCACTGACAAAGTCTCCCTTATACATTCTTACCCAAAAGAAAAAAAATCTTATTTGGATTTATCTTTTTTTTTCTCTTTTCTCAAGATGAGGATCACAAAATGACAGCAGTTGTTCTGATACTGTTTATTTCATTAAAAGCCAGAATCTTAGATCTAAAAGAGGCCTGGAAGGCCATATCATCCCATTTCCTATAAAATCAAAACTGGGACCTTGGTGACAACAGAACTACCCAGACCTGGAAAGGCTGGACACAGGAAGACCCTAAGGCAAACTCCTCAGGTTGATAAAGCTGGGTATCAGAAGCAAAGCTAGGGGCTCAGTCCAATAACTCAATATATTTATTAAGTGTTTCCTATGTGCAAGTCACTGTGCTAGAGCTGGGGACATAAAGACACAAATAAAACGCTGGGAGAGTATTGTAAAAGAAGATGGTACCAGGCTGAGGATTTTGGATTTTGTCCTATGGCAATAGCGAGCCACTAAAGATGTGGGTCTCAGATGACATGATCCATTTTGTGTCTATGAATTTCAATGAGGATTGGAAAGGGAAGAGACCAGAAGCGGGGCGATCCCTTAGCAGGCTATTACAATAGTCTATATGAAATTTTGAGTAAGATAGTATGAATGGAGAAAAAGGAGGAAAGAAATTTAATGGTGGTAGAATAAATTTTTCTGTCACTAACCTGGGAGCTTAAAATCAATTTGCAAATGAGTGTGTTTGCCTTATACAAATGACCTTCTGGGGAAGTGTGTACTTTGTTTTCCCATGATAGGCAAATAACAATGGCACAGATGATTTGAACACAAGCTGCTTATAAATTCCTTTCTGCTTTAATTATGGTCTTTATTAATTATTGTCTCTATTAAATATGGTCTCTATTAAATAATATTAAATAAATTATTTAAAATTAATTATTAATATTAAATAAATATTAAATATTGTCTTTATTAAATAATTAAAAATTAAATTGTCTCTATTAAATATGGTCTCTATTAATTATCCATTGTCACTTTAAAAATAATTAAATATGGTCTCTATTAATAATCCATTGTCACTTTAAAAATAATTAAATCTTATTGACTTTTTCTTACATGAAAACAAAGCTTCAGCTAAGGCCACACTTATGGTAGGAATCTTTTCTTGGCCTATATACAGTGGGTATGGCTCCCATAGTGCAAGGTACAAGACTACACGTTAGGTGAGTTGTCTAAAACTTCTTTATTTTGATACTTAGGTGGACCTTCTTAGGATGGATGAAAATACATAGGCATTCTCTCCATGCATGAAAACTAATCACTCTGCTTATCCACTGTGCTGCTGTCCATATCCTTCAACATCTTCTGGAAATTAAGAAAAACATTTTATAGGACCCAGTCATAAAGATACAATTATCAATAATTGATTAAATTATTTTAAATATTTAAATGATTTTTTAAAATTAATAAAATTCCTTAAAGTTTTTAAAAGCTGACCAGAGAAAAAGAATATATAAAATGAAGCAAAAATATATAAAATGAAGCAAAAATATTTAATAGGACCTACAACCAGTGGAAAGAGATCTTAATTTGGAGGCAGAGGACCTGGGTTTAAATTCTGGCTTTGCTCTTACTCCCTGTTTAATTTGGAGTACGTCACTATATTTCTCTGGATCTCGATTTCCTTATCTGTAAAATGAGGTAGTCAGACGAGATGATCTCTGAGGTTGCTTCCAACCTCTATATCTATCAGAACATATTTGAATGGCTATATATGTGTGATATGTACATATGTGTGTATAAATATCCATATAGATATAAATGCCTATTAAGAGAGCATAAAATTAAGTGAATTGATTATTAGACAAACTGGCTTTAGTGTAATTGGTTTTAGCTAAATCAGTTGTTTTCTCACTAAGACTTGATTCTAGGGGCACAAAGCAGATACCTAAGTTATTGTAAGGAAATATACTAAGGAATGTTTACTAAGGAAATGGGATGTTAAGGTCGGAATATACAAGCAACAAGTTTGACTCTTTGCTAAATGCTGAGCTCACTAGGTAACCCTGACCTAGGTAGGGCTCCTTAACCTTCCCCTGCCTATGGCCCGGACCAGTCTAGTATTGGCAGCAGAGTTGAATCTCTCTATAAGGAGCCAAGCTACAAAAGTTAGGAGAACAAAGGAGTGAGCCAGGAGGGCCATCATATAGAAAAACAAACACAGCTCATTTATAAATTAGTAGGTGAGTCTTACAGCCTGAGGCTCAGAGCAAAGGTCAGGCTCAGGTTAGCTTCCTGGGCTCTGCAAGAATATCTTGTCATTGCCTAGGTTTCCAGAAGTTCCCTTGGCATGGGCATATAAGTGTTTGTCTGAGTTTTTTTTCCTGGGTTTTTGAGTGGGAAGGAAGGCAAGGGTAGTGAAATGAGCAATGGGTTTTGTACTTTTTTCCCTTGGTATCTTGTCAGCCATAGCTGGTGTCTTTAATAGTAAGTGTGAAGTATGTAATGATAAAGTCATTCAAAAAGAACTCAAGAAGAACTGATATAGCAATTGTTCTAAAACTGTTCTGTTACCTTGTCTGTTCTTGAGTCCCTGACATAAAATGGACATAGGAAAGGTATCTTTGCAGTTCTGCTTAAAAAAAAATGTTCATCCGGCACATGGGCTGTATTGCGCTGGATAGGAGCAAGGGCTGGGATGGGTACGATTGAATCCAGAGCTCTGGATGTGAATGAAACCAAAGGAACAGGGTGACATATCCTTCAGGGCTCAAGTACCCCAGTCAGCCAAACTAGAGTTATGCTAGTAAATGTTTAACAACTGGTTCTCCAAAAAATCATGGCACACTTTTAAGTTTAATATGCGTTAACATTTTTAGTCACTCTCTTAAGTCGACAATCAACAAAACAATAAATCAAGCACTGATTTATCACTTAGCTGACTTCTGAGGTGTAAATGTTTGCACTGAAAAACAGCAATTGGCGGTTGAAGCTGGCTCCAACACACCCCTAAGCCAGACTGCTATCAGAGTTACAATGCAGCACATAAGAACGGGAGAAGCAATAACTAACACTCCTTGAAGCTTACAATGACTTGGCTGTGGTGGTTTGGATTTCCAGCTCCCATCTTTCTTGCTGGTTTTATGCAATCCTGGTTAGAGAAGGTAGCCAATTACTGATGTTTCCCTTGGAGTTCTTGTGTGGTCCAAAATTGAGTCCCGAACTGCTTGGGAGCTACGATATTAAATTAAGAGGAGCTGAAGAGATGATATATCCTGGGCATTCAGTCTCAGGGTTATAATATATCTAGTCCTTCCTAACTGGATTCAATCCCCCATTATTGGTGAAACTGTCACCTCTGTGACCTTGGACCAGCCACCTCATCTCCCTAGGCCTCAATCTCTTCATCTGTAAAATGAGGATGACTCCTAAGGTCCCCTGAAGTGCTAGGTGTATGGTCTTGAGAATCTTATGACTAGAAAAGCAGGGAGTGCAGACAGATGAGTGCTGCACTGGCATCTACCAATAGTGAAAGAAGGAGAAGATCTGAGGCATGTTGCATAGATGTTCTAATGTGTATTAATGAGAACACACAGACAGTAATTAAAATAATTAAATAAAAAGCTTGGATGGGTAGGTCAAATTTGATCTGTGTCAAGAAAGGATGATTCCCTACATCAGTGAAATCATGAATTCATTGAAATTAAAGTAACTAGAAAATTTAAGGTAGGATGTAATTTTTTTAATCCACTGCAATTTTTTTTACCATTAAAAAATAACGACTGTGAATTACCCTTCTGCACAGGCTTCTCTCTTTGAATCCCATTTTTTTCTGCCTTTTGTTTGTCATTGTTCCTTTAAACTAAATATAAATTGTCAAGTTCTCAGCTAATCTGGGAGTTCCAATTGTAGAGTAATTCTATGCTATATCAGTTCTTTAGAAAATGGCGTTTGCAGCAAACTTGGCTGTATTCCCAAAATCAGTTAGCCACACCCTCATAATCAGGGGTTTAGTAAGTCACTTGGGGGAGTGGTGCTGTTGGTAAAAACTATTTGCTCAGAGGCATTCACTAAAATACTTGTTTCTGAGTCAGTCCAGGAAGTAGCCAAGGGATTCATTCCATCAAACCCCAGGGAAATGACACACTTCTCTCTATCCCTGACTTTAATACACTGCTGAACCTGAAAGTAAGGTTCCATGGCCCCGAAATTACTATGTCATATGTTTTCATTGGCTCAAACAGGACTTCCACTCACTCACCCATAGGCCTTAGGGCCAAATATTCTGAAGATCTTAGAATTATGCTTAGAGACTTATAGGAGAAGCTTTGGATTAATGGCTGCAGTGGGAGGGGATGGATTATGGGAACAGAAGAAATAAAGAACCTGCCAAGCCCAAATTTGAGAACACATTTGAGGGGAATCATGAGATGTTCAGTGATACTGAGGAATTTACCTCATTTCAACATTCACTAAGCTCCTACTCCCCATCATGCACTAAATGCCAAATCCTTTAAGTGATGGGCATAGTGGGAAGCAGCCAGGAAATTCATCCTCCTCCAAAGGCCCAAGCAAGGGGTTATCTTATTCTTGGGGTCTCTCTAAGTTCTTGGAGTAGGATCCCTGGAACATTCCTGGAAAGGTCAGTTTAGTCTTCTCTATGGGAAGATGAAATAAGATATAGTCTCTACCTTCAAAGAACCAATAATTTATTAGGGTTAGTCCCAATCAAAGTAAAGAGGACAGTACCAGCTCTGCCCTCCCCATCCCTCCTCTAGATGAAGAGAGCAAAATTAGTAGCTCTAATTTTAAAGCTGACCTAGGAAAACTCAAATTTGTTGGGATATTTCAATTTTTGCAAAGTCCAAAAGTAGAAAGAAGTTTAGAGCTTTAAAAATGTATATTACTCCTACATGGATCACTCATATTTCAGGTTCTGTACAAATCTGAGCATCTGTGTCTGAGTGATACTTAAATTCCTCAGAGCTGATAGATCTGTCTGACTAGATGCTAGGAATGAGAAAATCTTTCCTAGAGTGGAAGTTCCTTTTCTAGGGGCAAGCCCTCCCACCATAGGTGGATACAAACAGTGCCAATCCCATACTTGCCGGCCTTTAATTCAACCATTTGAATTTAGTGAGTGAAAATAAAGCACAAGCTTCAATTTTTCTTTTAGATAAGTCCTGTCAAGGAAATATTTTATATTACTCCCTGTGACCTACTTTATATGTCTGACTTACATATGGAATGAAAAGAACTTAAAGTCTATAAGTTAAAAAAAAATGAAACTTGACTGTTTTTCAGTTAGAGGAGAAACTCTGATCTTGACCTGAATGTTATAAATGTAAAATCTTCTTATGAGAGTGAGGGTGCTTTTTTCCCTTTGTCCCTCCTCTCTGCCACCGGATGTTTTCCTTTGTTCTGTCCCTTAATTTCTTCACTGTTTTTCTTTTCCTCTTTGTAATATTCCTCTCTTCCTTTCTCCTACCTGTTTCTCTTTGTTTTCCTTGCCTTTCTATCCCAGAAGCATTTCACATCATGGATCAGTTACACTAGCTGCAATACCCTTTTCTTAGTTGAAAAACTAATGGTTAAACAAGTTTGGAACCAAAACTTAGTTAGTTTCCCATGGGCACATTGGATAATCATTATGTCAAAGGTTCCCTCCTAACCCACAGGGGCACTTCTCACTATACCTCTCCTCCACTCCTAGCAGATGGCCACTGATCTGCCTCTTTTCCTCAGTGGACCAGCTATCTTTTTCCTTTCCACTAGTATCAAAGATAAAATTACAGCCTCTATCTAAAAACTTTTTTGTATTATATTTACTGTGTCCCCTGGTCTGGCACACAGAGTCTCTGAGGGTACAAACAATCTCCCTTCTCGACTTACCAATGGGTCTCTCTCCTCAACTCTATATTGACTCATGTCAATTTATCAGAGTATAACATCTGTTTGCCCCCACGACCAGCTAGTTTAACTCTCAGCCTCTTTACCGTGAGTAAATTCCAGGCATCTAGAGATTCAAGAGAACATCCCAATTTCTCCACAGTTATATTTCAGTCTTCCTACACTGCCCCTGGGGGAAGCTTGGTGAGGTTTTTCAAAATGCTAAGGGCTGCTTCTTGAAATTAATGGTGGAAGGAGGATGGCCTGAAACTCTTCTGGTTAATCCATGTACCTTAGAGGGAAAGGAATTTAGTCTCTACTTAAAGTCTTATATAGCACTATAATATATAAATTAGCACCTAAATGTTACTTTATTCACTAATAATATAGTTGATTCTACATTTTTATTCTTGTCTTTGAAGTTGGTAGCCTCTGAGGTTCTTTCTAGTAGGAAGGAAGGAAGGAAGGAAGGAAGGAAGGAAGGAAGGAAGGAAGGAAGGAAGGAAGGGAGGGAGGGAGGAAGGGAAGGAGGGAGAGGGAATATGAAAGGAAGGGAGGAAAAAAACAAGCTTTTTTTTAAGTGCTTACCATGTGCCAAGCTAAGTGCTAAGTGCCGAGGATACATATACAAGCAAAAAGATAGTTCCTGCTTTCAAGGAACTTCCTTTCTAACAGTGGAAGACAATACACAAAAGGGTACTAAAGGGGGGAGGAGGGAACTGGGGATCATAGTACCTGGTGCACGGCCTTGTTTTGAATCCATAAAGTCAAGAACAGTTTGGGGAGGGGAATGAAGGCAAATAGTCTTGGGCCCTCCACAGAATGGAAGCTTGGCTGGAAGAGAAGGAAAGGGGCAAGCGTTTATTAAGTGCCTATTACGTGCCAGGCACTGTGCTAAACATTTCATAAATATTGTCTTATCTGATAATGGGAGAAAGGGAGGTCCCAGGTATTGAGGGAAATTTCATAATGAAACAGCTATAGAGGCTTGGTCTTGAAGTCCAGAAATCAGGAGCAGGGACTTAATGGAATTTAGTGGAAATAAGACTTGTTTTGTTTTGTTTCATTTTTGCTCAAAGGTGGGAACATGTTTTCCCACCCCTGTATCTTAGATATCTTACATTAATTTACTTAATTTGTTTAGAAGCTGCTAAAATGTTTGCCATGGTCTGGTGAAAGCCTCATCACACACATTTCCTCAACTTTCTTTAGAGATTGTACAGAAAAATCCATTTCGTTAAGTACATTTATGAATTATAATTCTACTTTTGAATAATTATGCTTTAATAATTTACTGTCATTTCTCTTGGTTATTTCTAAATGAAGGCACAATATATTCTGAGATCAATAGAAGAACAACACTGGAAAAGTCCCAGCACGATTTTTTGGTGAGCGGGAAGTGGAAACATCACCAAAAATCCAATGCTTAAATACAATGTGCCCAGCACATGCAGGTGCTTAAAAAATGTTTATTAATGGACTGAAGTATTTGTAGCAGGAGAGAATGGAGGAGAGGTGCAGAAAGGCAGGACAAAGAAACAGACTTGAAACATGGATATAGCAGCAACAGCTGAGAACCAAGAGTCAGGAACTGAAATCTGACTGGAATTTAGTTACTGGTGAGTGAAATAAAAGCAAATATTCAATTTGGCTCTCATAGTACTGTGTTTACTTTACTATGATATGTAGTGGAATACTATTTGTGCAGGAAACCAAGCAGCGATGACTCAACAGATACACGGGTAAGAGAGAAGAGGGCATGGCCTTGGTGCAGGTTATTTATTGCTAGAGAGTCACTTATTCAGACACACCCAAGTTCTTCTATGAGAAGTGGGAGCTTTGGACTCTGCTCGAACTTTATCCATTAGCACTGTGAGGACAATGAGAAAAACATGGCCAAGTTGAATTTTTAACTGTGGCCCACCTTTGCCCCTCCCCCCAACTTTATCACAGCAAATCCAGCAATTAGTACTCTTTACAATTCAATAAGTTAAAGTAAATGGTGGACAGAAAGTCAACCATATGTCTTGTTAGTACTTTTTCTCTTAGAAAAATGAACACCAAAACTTAAAATAACTTTGTAAAGGAGAGACTAGAGCAAGCTACAAAGCTCAAGACAGTTCTTACTTTAACAAACAGTTGCCTAAGGAATGAAGGAGATGAATTAGAATTACAGACTCTAGAATCTAGATTAGACCTCAGGATGTGCCTACTTCAGTCTACACATGAACAAAAATCCTTACCACAACATGCTGAGAAATGGTAGCAGCAAACTTTTATTGAAAACCTCTTGAGAGGGGATCCCAACAACTGCTGAGACATGCCATTCCAATTTTAGACAGTCCCAGCTGTTGGAAACTTTTTTTTTCTAATACAGAACCAACATTTGCCTCTCTGGAACTTCTTCTCAGGGTTCCAAATTCTGCCTTCTATTGGGGTGCTTTCCATTCTCTCCAGTTTGTCACATCCTTTATAAAATGTGATGTCCCAAGTGTGTAGTGAACAGCAGGCTCTACATGCAATCTGACTGGGAGACAGTACTATATACAGGGCTAACACCTCATTCATCCTAGACACAGTGCCTCTTCATGTAAAGGAGGATTGTATTTGTTTTTCTGGTTGCTACATCAAATTGTTGACTCATAATAAGCTTTCAGCACAGTAAAACACTCCAATTTTCTTTAGACACTACTGTCTAACATCTTAGCCCTGAGAAGTTGACTTTTTGACACCAAATGTAAGAGGTTACATTATTCTTATTAAATTACATCTTCAGGCAGTCAACAAGCATTTATTAATCAATTATGATGAGTCAGGGACTATGTTAGAGGGGACACAAAGAAAGGCAAAATAATAATAGCAATAACAATAATAATAATAATAACCACTGCCCTCAAGGAGGTCACATTCTAATGGATCTTGTTGGACCTCTTACCCCAAACTCTAGTGGGCCTAATTCTTCTTCCACAGGTTCATGGATTTAGAGCTGAGCCCTCAGAATCCATGTAATCTAACCTCCTACAATTACAAATAAGGAAACCCAAACCCACTGTTATATGACTTGCCCAACTTCACAGGATGATGACAGAAATGAGGTTGAGGCAGATTCTCAATCCAGTGTTCCTTCCACTGAACCAGAGTGCTTCTCGTTACAGTCTTTCAAAGACTTGAAGATAATTTTTGTCTCCCTGCCTTGAACCTCCTCTTCTGTACATTAAACATCCCCAATTCCTCTAATCAGTCATCACATGGCATGAACTTGAGGTGCTCCCAATCCTGGTGGCCCCTCCTCTAGATTCTCTCTGGGATGTTAAGAAAGCAGGAATATTCCTGACCTGCTATGCTCACTGTGAATCATGGTGTAAACCACCCATTTTCACAATGTAATTTTCCACCCCTTTTCCATCTTTCCCACTTCCAGTGAGTGAAAGAAAGTAAATACAAGGAAGTCTAACAGCATACCATGTAATTAGTGATGCAGCAACATTGACAATAATGCTAAAAGTTCTTTTCCAACTTAAGGCTATTCTAACTTCTCTGAACTTACATTGATCTATAAATAAAGGGAAGCTAAGTTGTGTACACCCCCCCACCCCCACCCACACACGTTTGTTGTGAGGATACATTGTGTGTAAATGTGTGTACAACACTTTGTAACCATTAAGTGCCATATAAACTTGAGCTAATTTTATCTTAATGCTTCTGGGGTGCCAAACCCCATACAGTAAATTCCAACAATGTAGCCTGATCTTTTGATTTTTTTCTAGTCCTGCCTTCTGAAAAGAAGAACCTATCTCATCATTTTTCTCCATGACATCCTTTCAGATACTACACATGAAGACAATGATCATATTCCCCATTAAACATTTACTTATTTAGGCAAAATATTCCCAGTTCCTTCAACAGATAATAATATGGCATGATTTCAAGAAGAACCAATAGGAATCAGGTAGTTTAAAACCCTGGAGACAAAAATCCTGAAGCTGTTAAGATAGTGATGCTAATTTAGTTTTAGTCCTATCCCATGCTTTATTGGTGCAGGGAATCAAAGGTCTTCGAAAGTTGCCTGGTACATTGAAGGATTAAATGATTTGTCCTCTGATACCATATGTGTTAAAGGCAGACCTAAATCAAGTCCAGTTTCTAAATTATGTCACTTTATGGCTAAAAAACCCTAAACAAATCCTATTATACATCTGCTAAGACAAGAAGCAGACACATTTCTCTTGTCCACACCTCAACCTCATGTTGCTTAAAATTCCATGACTCCAGTGGTTGACATAAGGACCAGGCCTGGCAAGACTTTCCTCCAGACTTGTTCATTATCATGTAGCTGAAGTAGTTGCTGACACAGACTTAAAGCTAATGAACCAATGCAGGCTCATCTCACCAATGGACTGAGACAGAATTCTTAGCATCAGTACAATAGGGCACCCCAACTCAAGACCAAAAAAAAAAAAGACGCAAGTCAAAAGCAGCTTCAGGCTTATAAGAGCAACATCAAGGGAAGGCAGCCGGAGGGAAGAAGGATTCGAGTGATGACAATCTTCCTACCAAGAAGAAACACAGAGCTAATGTGTTCCATAAAAGAAGTCCAACCCATGGCATCTGGCTCCATGGAATCAGGTATCTGATGGATCCATTACCATATGAATGTAATTATTATGAAGCATGAGCTGTGCCAAGCAAACTGAAAAACTATAGCATAAGAGAAGAAAGAATTACAGAATCACACAATCTCAGCCTTGGTTGACTTCAGTGGCAAAATCTAGTCCAACTTAGTCCTGAACAATAATATCCCTCTACAACATCCACGAAACTGGTGACTGAGCTTTCCCTTGAAGAAATTTTAGAAAGAAGGAGTCTAGTCCTTTAAGGCAGTCCATTTCCCCTTGGAATAACTCTAATCTAAACCCCCTTTAGAACGTAAATTCCTCTAGAATAGGCATTGACTTTTCTGTTTTTATCAGTATTCCTGTGTTTAGCATTTATGTCTGGCACATAGAGAGAGTTTAACAAATACTCTACCTACCTACAGGCTACCTGCCTAATTGTTGCAAAGTTTTTCCTCACATCAAGTCAGAATATTCATCTCAGTAACTTCCACCCACTGGCATTCTGGGGCTAAGCAGAACAAATTCAGTCCTTTTTCTCTAAGACATGGTTTCAGATGCTGTACATGAAAACAGTGATCATATCCCCCATTAAGTCTTTACTTTTTCAGGCAAAACATTTCCAATTACTTCAACAGATCATAACATGATATGATCTCAAAAAGAACCAGTAGGAATCAGGTAATTTTAAATCCTGGAGTAAGAAAGACTAAAACTGTTAAGGTAGTGATGCCAATTTGTTTTTTTAGTCCCGTGCCATGCTTTTATTAGTGTAGGGAATCAAAGGTCTTTGAAAGTTGGATAGTGCATTGAGAGATTAAGTGACTTGCCCTTTGATACACTATATATGTCAAAGGCAGAACTTAATTTAGGTCTTCATAAACCCAAGTCTAATCCTCAATCCCAATAGCACAGTAATCTCACTCCCATTTCTTACAGTAATAGTAATATGCACTCAACATTAATATCCTCATGCCTTAAACAGTCAAGAACAAGGTAATACACCTTTCTAGCATGCTCTTATGAAGCATTACAATCAGGGAAGATTGTATTTTTAAATCTTTACACTGAGGTTTGTGCTTTTTGCCACTGCTCTGAATCTTTTGCAATGTACCTTTCACTGCTACCATACAAAGCCCTTGTGCTGAAGGTAGACTTTGTTGGCTGGATGCAAATAGGAATTGTGTCTGGAAAAGAGTCTGTACCCAATGAGTGGGGTACAAACAGGAAGCAGAAAGCAAAGTCTAGCCAAAAATTCCCTAACTATACTAATAAATTAATTTACAAATTAGAATATTACCTTGTTTATCTTCTCTTTGAAAGCACAATTATGGATTTTTCTTACATGTTCTGATTGCCTAGGAAAAAGTCAAGTTTATCCAACTTCCTCTAGACATCACTTGGATTATTCAGATTTCATACAGTCTTTGAATAGTAGGGTAATCACCCATATTGGGGGGCGGGGGTGTTATATGAATTGTATGGAGGTTGGAGGCAACCATAATAGTAACATGACATTAAAATAATCAGATTAAAATATACACACAAAATACAAAAATAAATGTTCTCCTGGCAAGGCAAACTACTTCTTGCTACTCAAAATGGGACGAGCTGACTCCAGTAGGAGTGGAAGATGAGTAGCTAAGAAGATTTTGGCTCATGGCACAGAATTCCATATGCCTATGCTGGCCCACGTACATAAAATGTGGGTAACTATTAAACCTCTGAGTTTCCCAACTTTTTCTATTTTAAATTAATTATTGAATCTTTGATTTAAAACATTTCATGATATTTGCCTTCCATGTATTTCTTTAAAAAGAACTGAACAAGAAAAGGAAGAAAAATATTTCTAGGAATGAGCTATACAGACCTAAGACTAAGTCTTTGTAACCCTCTTTGAGTGTATACCTAAAAAGACCTAAGAAGTAGATTTTAATGTCTAAGGAGAAAACTGGTTACATGGCAGGATGCACACCCCAGTCACAGACTTAATGTCAGGATGACCTGGGACAGGTCTTTACTTAGCATTGCTGCCAGGACCTCTGGTTTTGACTCAGGCTTGTGATACTAAGAATGCCAAGGTATAGCAAAGGAAACCTGGCAGCAATAAGTGAGACAGCATAGGCATTGAAGCAAGGTCAGGGAAATGGTATAATAATGATACCAGGGCTCTCCTACTACAGCCTTGGTCTTATTTTCTCTTCTTTGAGTTTCTTTTATAAAGAAACCCAAATATCCAAAGTATCAATGTCCTGACTTTGCTAGTAACTGAGTTCTTGTGGTATTAAGGATACCCTTGTCACTTGTGATACACACTTTCTAGAAGTTCCTGTGAACAGAATACTATACAAAGACTGTCCTATGGTGTGCTATGTCTAATCCACAAGCATGGATGAGGGACATAAATGAAAACCACCAAGACATAGGAAGGACCTTTGAGGTTCTAAGAGAGGGTCTAAGAATTTCTAGGGCAAAGATGCTAAACTTGCCTGATTTTCATCCTTTCCCTCCCAGTGTTACTCTTACCTCTTACTCTCAGTTAAAGGGTTGTACAACTGAAATTTTGAGGGGCCATATCCATACAAATATGTATACACTATGGGCATCTGAATAAATACACAAATACATGAATTCTAAATCTGCAGGCCTCTCCTCAAATATTCTTAAAGTACTTTGATCTCCTCTTTACCCTTTTCACTTTCTAATACATATAAAATTTACCAATATAAATGTCATATCACTCCCTGCCCCCCATAGAATTTAAGCTCCTTGAGGACAGAGACTTTCATTTTGTTTTTGTATCACTACCACTGTTCCTAGATTTCACTTAACCTCTCAGTTCTCTAGGAAACTAGACTGTAACTTGTAGAGAAGATGCAGAGTTGTATTAGGAGAAGGAATCTCCTCATCCGAAAGTTCCCTATGTCAATGAAATTGTATGCTAGTTACCATCTTGGATAGGTCCTACAAATGGACCATGAGCTAGGACCAGAGTTCATTAAGAGAACAGGCTGGATCACATTTGGGAAACCACACACTGATTCCAGCAAATCCAAGCCACAGTTTGTCACTAGAGTCTCTTTATCAGGATCATAGATCTAGGAGCTAGAATAGAATTCAAAGGTCATCTAGTCTGGCTTCCTCATTTTGTAGATGAGAAAACCAAGGCTTCTTGAGAGAAGCTAAGGTCACACAGATAGTTAGCAAAGGGGCAAGACCAATGTTGTTAATAGTTATGGTCTCCCAATGGTGCTATATGGCCCCAACTCATGGAACACCATGCTCTCAAACCCAGGCCACTCAAAGAAAAATGGAAAGATGAATGATTGGTGTTAGTAAGTTACAGTATGCTACGAATGATACACAAAGAAATGGTTGATTGGTTGTTTTCCTTCATTCTCAAGGAAGACCAAAATTACATCACTATGTAAAGTAAAGCTACAGTGTGTCTGACTGTGGCTGATCAGACCAATATGAGTTCAGAAGGCTCTACTACTTACTGGTCAGGCAAAAATAGTCCATGTGAACATTTTGGGGTGGATTCTCTAAATTAAACATCTCTTTCTTTTGAGCTACTTATGATTGAGCTTTACTCATGGTATGCAGCACCTTCTTTAATGCCATGCTGGGCAGTCCTTTGCCATCATCTTCTATGTTACACAATTATTTCCAAAGTTCTTCAGAGAGACCTTTACAAAGTTCTTCAGAGAGACCTTTATAGTATCCTCGTATCACTTCTGACCACCACATGAGCACTTGCCTTGTGTGAGCTCTCCATAAAATTGTCTTTTAGGTAAGTATATGTTTGGCATTTGAACAACATGGCCAACTCACTGGAGTTGTGCTTAACTCTAAGAAATCATATAATAATCTTGGTTCTAAAAAAAACAAATGATGAAAAATAACAACCATTCCCTTGGTAGAGAAGAAGGGGACTACAACTACAGGATGTTACATATACTACCAGATGCCCTCACTGTATATCTCTGTATACACTGAATTACAGTCACTGCATCAGTTTTTATTGAACTATTTTTTTTGATGCATTCTGTCTTTGAGATCATTATGTTTTGTTTCTTCTTCCAGATTGTCTTCACTTCTGTATATTTACATTTCCAATCAGTTGTCCTCTCTCTCTCTCTCTCTCTCTCTCTCTCTCTCTCTCTCTCTCTCTCTCTCTCTCTCTCTCTCTCTCTGTCTCTCTCTCTCTCAGTGAGACTTGCCATCTTGAATTTGAATTTTCCTGTTCTGTCAAGTCTTTCTGCTGTATAGGCCATAATCCTACTTTTATAATTCTCATTTATCTTTTAAACCATTCAAGAATAGTATTTTGTAGTTACATGTCCGCCTCAAAATCCACAGGGTCCTTTCCCTCATCAGGTGTTGAATCATTTTCCTTTCTTTTGTAGCATTTATTCAAAGATGACTGAACTTTTTTTTCATTTTTCAAATGCTTTATTAACTTCTGATTTACATCATTCATTTCTGTCAGATTTTGAGTTACAAATTTTCTCCCTGTTTTTCCCCTACCCACCACCCCCAAAATAGCAGTCCCACAGGATATCCCCCCTCCAGTCTCCTCTCTCCCATATTTTCTCCCATACCCCTTTCGACTTTTCCAGTAGGGCATGGTGGATCTCTATGCCCTAGTGCCTGTATATCTTTTTCTCAATTACATGTAAAATAGTATTAATATATACATATATATATTAACATTTGATTTTAACACTTTGAATTCCAGATTCATTCTCTTCCTCCCTTGTCATCCACCTTTAACGGGAAGATAAGCAGTTCAGTATAGGTTGTACATGTGTAGCTAATGCAAAACAATAACATAGTAGATATATTGTAAAAGACTGACTATATTTCCCTCCCTCCTATCCCACCTCCCACTTGTTCTATTCTCTACTTTGATCCTGTCCCTTTTCAAAACTGGGTGCTTCCAACTTCCCTCCCCCCAGGCTGTCCTCCCTTCCATCATCCCCCCTCTCATCTCTTTCCCCCTTACTCTCCTGTAGGGTGAGATACCCTATTTAGTGTGTATTTCATTTCCTTCCCAAGACAAATTCAATGAGAATATGGTTGACCCATTCCTTTTTGCCTTCCAGTTCTTCCCCTCCATTGTAACCATTTTCCCTTGCCTCTTCTATATGAGATAGTTTACCCCATTCTGTCTCACCCCATCTCCTCTCATTATATTCCTCTCTCACCTCTTAATTTCACCTTTTAAGTATCATCCCTTCCTATTAAATTGGTCCCATGCCCTCTATCTATGTATATCTGTAAACATATATACATACATTCACATATATATTCATATGCCCATATACTCTCATATATAGACATATATATATTTCTATTCCCTTCAACTATTTTCATATTGAGAAAAGTTTTATCAGTTATAATTATCATTTTTTCATGTAGAAATGTTAATAGTTCAACTTTGATAAGTTCCTTATGATTTCTTTTCTTGTATCTGAATGTCAATTTTTCTATTCAAATCTGTTTTTTTCATCAAGAATGCTTGAAAGTCCTCTATTCCACTGAATGACCATATTTTCCCCTGAAACATGATACTCAGTTTTGCTGGATTCTTTCAACCTCTATTTTGCCCTCTGGTTCTAAAACATCAGGGCAGTTTTCTTTGAGAACTTCCTGGAGGATGATTTCTAGGTTCTTACTTTGATCATGGCTTTCGGGTAGTCCAATAATTTTTAAATTCTCTCTCCTGGATCTATTTTCCAGGTCAGTGGTTTTTCCCATGAGATATTTCACATTGCCTTCTATTCTTTCATTTTTTTGGATCTGTTTAATAGCATCTTGATTTCTCATAAAGTCATTAACTTCCATTTGCTCCAACCTAATTCTGAAGCCATGATTCTCCTCAGTGAGCTTTTGAGATTCTTTTTCCATCTGGCAAATTCGACTTTTTAAGGCATTCTTCTCCTCACTGCCTTTTTGAGCCTCTTTTGCCATTTGAGTTAGTCTATTTTTTAAGGTGTGTTTTTCCTCAGTCAAGCTGTTGACTCTCATTTTGTAATTTTCTTGCATCATTTTTATTTCTCTTCCCAGTTTTTCCTCCACTTCTCTTATCTGCTTCTTAAGGTCCTCTATGGCCTGTAACCAGCTCGTATTTTCCTTAGAAGCTTTGGTGCAGGAGTTCTGACTTCACTGTCTTCCTCCTGTTCCATGCTTTGCTCCTTTTTGTTCCCCAAATAGGAGTCTAATGTTGGAATCTTCTGTTTGTTTTGTTTCCTTTGCCTAGTCATGGCGCCCCTCAGTCACTTGGCCCCTGGGCTTTTTGCCACAGTAGAACTCTGCTACCAGACAGGGGAGCTTTCATCCCAAACGCTGGGGTTTTCTCAGCTGCCAGAGGTATTAGTTGGGTGCCCTCTTGGCAGCCTCCACACACTCTGTCAAGCTGGTCACACACCCCAGGACCTCCACCCTAGACTGCAATCCAGATCCAAGCAGGCTAAAGCAAGAGCGATTACCCTTCAGACTGGTCACTTGGTCCCCCTACAGTCTGCAGGCCAGGAGCTGAAGCTGCCACGTGGCACTGGCTGGCTGTGCCAGGCATCTCAGCGGGCTTCTCACCCTGGGGGCAAAAGCCAATGCACTCCCACTTACTGGGTCCCCAAATCCAGACTGCACTGACCTCTCACTTTGTCCTTCGCATCTGTGTGTTGATAATTCTGAATTGCCACAGCTGCTGGTGATCTGGAGTCCCTCTGGCTGGTGGCTCCCAGAATGCTGAGCTGGCTGCTTGCTGCCAGCCTGCCAGGCTGTCCCCAACAGGAGGTTAGCTTCTCTGTATCATTTTGTGGGTTCTGCAGCTCCAAAGTTTGTTCAGAGTCCCCTTTTTACATTGATTGGGGAAGGTGGAAGCCGGAGCTGCTAGGAGGTCCTGCTTCTACTCCGCCATCTTGACTCCGCCTCCTCACATATGAAGGATGCCTGAACTTAAATTTTTTTTTTTTTTACTATATCTGGAGGTCATATTTCCTCCTGTTGTTAATGTCTTCTCTCTTGGTTTATCTGCTCATGCTCAAGGTCTTTGAGTTTTCTTCCTCCTGAGATTTCTGTTAATTGCAGTATTTTTTTCTCCCTTATTTTCCCCTATTGTTCACTTTCTGATTCCTTCTCCTCAGATGATAGTTTCTCTAGGGGCTAGATATCAAAGCATCTCAGCCTCCTTCTCTCCTAGACAATTCATTGTTCATCAGCTTAGGTCTCTGCCCCAAATGTCTTTTTTTGGGGGGTACAGAACTGGCCCCAGGTAGATATTAGGTTTTTTTCCCATTTGACTGTGTGTCACATAGCCCCTCACACATGGTGTCCTGAGCTGTCCCCTCTATTCCTCAATTCTTTGACCCAGCAGTAAAGAGGACTGTTACACTGCTGCCATCTCAGCTTGAACAAATTTCTGCTGACAGGAGTTTAGATCTCCTATGTTGGAAGGAGGTTGGGGTCAAAGTGTAGAACTGGGCTCTAAGACAAACTCTACTGTCCTGCAGAGCTCCATTGCAGCAGAGAATAAATACTGCTGCAGTGCTGACTGTCATAGTCTGGTTAAATTTCTGCACTGGATCTATTTTATGGACCTTGGATCTCCATACACTGGAAAAGAATGGAGGGCCAGGTGTGGGGTTGCTTTCTTTTGCAAGTCCCTGGGTCAAGTCTGTGAGTGAAGTCTTGCTGCTAGGAGTGTGGTTAGTAGTGGGGAGGGAGAGCTGAATGAGTAGGATTTAGGCATGAGTGTGTGGAGTTTTTACCTTTTTAGAGTTCTTGGAGTCCTAGACCATAGAGACAGCTGAAACTGCTTTATCTCTGGCCCATAATTTCTACTTTAAAGATAACTGAGAGGTCATATGGATTAGAAAAAATGTACAGTTCTCCATCTTGTTGCTCACATGACCTGGAAGTGATGTTTAACTGTTTTTCTTGTTATAAGGGAAAGAACAGTTTGAGGTTGAGGGTGGGAGGGAAGATATATTTACCATATCCAGAAATTACAATGATATCAAAACAAAAAATACCAATAAAACTTATTTTTTAAAATATCATCTACAAACAAGAGAATCTGAAAAATCTCACCAATCTATAGGAAATCCCTCTTCTATTTGAATTTTATGCAAAATGTCCGTCATGATAAACCTCTCCCTAAAATCCAACTATAGCCTATACATTAGCAGGTGGTTTTTAAATGTTTCTGTGACTGAAAAATTTATTTCCCTATGACCAAACTGGTGATGAACCTCTCCAAACTTAGGCTTGCGCTCAAATGACAGATGAAAATCTAGTCCTGGGTCAGCACCTGAAACCTTTTCAGATTGGATAACGATAATTGCATTTATTTAATGCTTTACAAATATTATCTCACTTTATCCTCACAATCCTGGGAGGCAGGTGCTACCGTGTTTCCCCGAAAATAAGCCCTATTGAGATTGCTACTGTAGTGAAGGTGATCCCCTGTGCTACACTACGGTACCCTCTGTATGCACCGTTTCCCCC